>NC_053498.1:134327942-134447942 GCF_905171775.1 Rana temporaria
AGACACGTGGCCACTCATTAAAATGAAAACAAAAGAGGTTTAACCTTAAACTATATAGAGGGTTCTTTACTGTGAGAGCGGCAAGGATGTGAAATTCCCTTCCACAGGTGGTGGTCTCAGCGGGGGGGGGGGGCATCGATAGTTTCAAAAAACTATTAGATAAGCACCTGAATGACCATAACATACAGGGATATACAATGAAATACTGACATATAATCACACATGGGATGGGATCCGCAAACAGTATATGGTCGAATGACCAAGGCAAAAACCTATCTTTCACTATAATCACACACATAGGTTGGACTTGATGGACTTGTGTATTTTTTCAACCTCACCTACTTTGACTATGAAAATTTTCCTAGAAGTCTGCACTAAGATACAAGTCAGATTTGTGGCATCCCCTGCAACAAAAATTTCATTTTTGCTGAGATACTTCCAATAGGAACACGTCTAAAGGGATGCAGGCCGAGCACCTTTCCTCATTAGTGTCCTGCAGGTGCACAGCTGATTGATAATTATGAATTATTAGATTTATTTTCCCACATGAATAAAACCCCCATGAGGTTATTTTTCTGCTATCTGTGTCTGGCTGGGGAAATTTCTCTTTACTTTCTGTCATGGAGATGCAACAAGAAGTGAGCGCTAAACTCCCCAAAGTAAGAGCAATTCCCATTCTAGATAGTTGTTACAACATGCTTTCTCCCATCGGAAAATTTCTCCTAAAAAATTTGTTCTCTTGACAACTCTAAAATATAGGACTTCCCACCAACTACTGAACCCCTGTGAATAGGCAGACTGGGTATTCTTTATGCTGTCCACTGAGGGTCTTTTCTGTTGGACAGTGAGTGACATCCCTGCCCTTTTGTTAGGTGTGGCGGTGGAGGTGGGGTATTCCCCAGCCGCAGCTGATTGAGCCAGTGGCCTACTTTCCCGTGAAAGCTGAACCTTAGCTCATAGCTAATTGGGAGAAGAGAGGAGAGGGTAGGAATAAAAATAGGGATGGGGATCGGGAGGACAAATGAGAGAAATGAGAAAGAAAAGGAGGGAGACACAGAGGGAAGAGGAAATGGTGCAAAGACACAGAGACAAGTGTAGCACCCTCCTAGTGTAGAGCAGGCTGCTAGGTAGATTTAATTTGGCTCTCCTGTAATCAGTGGAGTAGGGATTGATGATTTAGGGCTACTCAGTTTTATACAGGCTGCTGCTCTGTTGCTTCCCCCTGTATTTTAGAGGACTCTGTAAGTATAGTGGGTGGACAAACAGAGCAGGCAGCTTGAATATTTATGGGACTCCAGCCAAACCTTACGGAGGTGTGCCCAGAAGGTGGCGAGAGAGCCCCTAAATAGTCTGGGGCCTGAGCAGCAAGGGAAGTCCTGCAGAAGGAGACCCCTGTGAGGGGGTGTTGCCCCTCTGGTGCAGGATCCTAGAGGAAGCTGTGAAGAAGATACAGAGGTTTCAGCTAGGCTTAGCAGGGGGCCTATTTGCAGATCTGTGTCCAGGGATTTAGTTGGGTCTGGAGAAGCTCAATGGAGAGAGCCAGGTGGAAGTTGGTGGGGAAGAGTCCAGTGGTCCTATGGTGGTGTGAGTCTACATCTCCTTACTAGGAGATGGTGGATATTGACTGGAGGCAACTGATGATCCTGTGACCTCCAGCCAGTGCTGAAGGAAAGTAACCAGTGGCGGCCCATCCATTAGGGGCGCATTGACACCGCCCCCCTAATCCATACATCCAGCCCCTAATCTACATGCAGGGTGCCGAACGCATTGATTCCAATGTTTTTTTTTTAAGCCTGTGATTAGAGCCTGAGGCTTCATAAAAGGGTGGGCTCGGGGCACAGAGCACTGCTCCATGAGCCCATCCAGTTGTGTGACAATAGCAAATTAGTATTTGCTATTGTCTTCCTGATTCTCCTCCCGGCCAATCGGGAAGCTGGTCGTGAGACCCGACTGGGCAGGGAGTCTCAAGACCCACTTCCTGTTCGGCCGGGAGGAGAAGCCCTGGCTCTTCTCTTGTCAAGCTCATCTCTTCACCTCGGCTCGGCTCCTAGCTCAGCTCGGAGCCCATCTGCCTCCTTAAGGTAAGGTCTCCGATCATGATCTCCTGACCATCTCCCATGGGGGAGGAGTGCAACCTCCCGCCTGAGTTCCTCAGTGGGGGAGGGGGGGGGGTCAAAATATTGAGCACCAGCCACCACTGAAAGTGACTGTGTGTATGTCATGACCTTGCAGTAATACTTTCATATCCTGTCTGTCTCTTAACTGGTCTGTGTATCAGCCTTAGGGCTTGTACTCTCACACCTGCATGGTTAAGTAATCTCCCCTCAGTGTGGATCCACCCTAGCCTCAACAGGAACCTCTATGTAACACTGTGTTCTCCAAGCCTTCCTTGCCGTGCAATATTGTGTGTTTGGTTTCCTGCTTGCCGTGTGCTCAATGTTTGTCTCTGTTACCGATCTTGGCGTGTTGTCGACTATCCCTGCCTGCTTGTGACCCTGACCTTTGGCGTGTTCTCGACTATCCCTGCCTGCTTGTGACCCTGATCTTTGGCATGTTCTCGACTATCCCTGCCTGCTTGTGACCCTGACCTTTGGCGTGCTCTCTGTTTATCCTTGTCTGCTAGTTGCCCCAACCTTTGGCTTATCCCCTTTTCTATCCCTTGTTGTCCTGGGCTGTGCTCCCTCTCTATCCTCCTGTAGCCTACCGTGAGCGTGAGCTGGGAGACCCCGGGGGCCGCGACCTGGAGCCAGTTGCAGCGCAGTCCATCCTCACCTCTAGAGGCTCTGGTGAACACCTGCTGTCTCTTAGACTCTGTGCCCTGGGGAATCTTATGCTCTAGCTCCCCGTGGGATCCATGTTGATGTTCAAGTGGACCTGCCTTCTTGAACCACCCAGAGTTTCATCCTCAGGGGTCAGCCGTAGGGTCCACTTAGTGGTGCACTCCTGACCCCAACGGTGTGCATCTGTCACCTGGACTGAGGTGACCTGACAGTGTAGCTTTGAACTCTGGAACGAGTACAGGTCACCAAGAGCATAGAGATCCTATGGGACATTCGGCAGTTGTGCAGAAACTGAGGAGTCACCAAGTTATCCAGTTCTACAGTTTTCGGGGTATCCCATGCTCCCTCTCCCTATCCATGTTCATTGTTCTCAATAACAGGGGGTGTTACATGGGGGGGGTGCTACACAAGAACGAGCAAGAGGGAGCCAAAGGAAGAAGGAGCTAGACAGAGAAAGAGGGAGCCAGGGTAAGAGAGAGAAAGAAGGAAATCAAAACATAGAAGAGAAAGAGAAAAGGGTGGAAGTAAAGCAAAGCATGAAAAGAAATTAAGGACTAATAGAAGACAAAGGAGAGATGCCAGGCTGCGGGCACAGAGATAACAGACAATTAGGCAGCAGCATGACCTCTCTGGCACACCAACTGATGTGCATGGTCTTAATGTACTCTGTAAAGGCCTGAAGGAAATGTTGCCTTCATATAATTGCATAAAATAAATATAAAACGGCAAAAGATACAAGAAAAAAATTAAAATAAATTAGACGGGCATGTTTTGCTAGTTTACCCAATAAAGCTCCTTATTGTGTCTCATGTGACCAGGCGGAGGATCCTTCCCCATCTCCGCTTCGCTTCTCCATCAGATCATAACAAAACCTCTCCATCATAATCGTTCTTGTTTATCTTCGGCGCTATCTTCATTACCGCAGGCTTGTTGCTTGCATTTCTAATGGGACAATTACAACAATCCGCTAAGCCCTTGTAATTTCTTCTGATAGGAAAAACAGAACATTTCATTATGTGCCATTTTAAACCGCAAATTTGAATCACGGACAACAATGAACCTTTTCATATGATGGCAATCAATCAAGGAAGATCTCACAGGAGATGCCGGTAGCAAGCAAACAGATGATGGCAAAAAAAAAAGAAAAAGAATTACATGGATTGGGAGAAAAGAAAATGGAATATGAGAGACTTTGACACATCTGTGGATTTCCCAGAGTCCTTTGCAAGTCAGAACCATATTTAGAGCAGACGGGGAGCGCGGGGAGCGCGGGGAGCGCGGGGAACGACTTATCTCTGCCGCCCAGACCGATGCCTGGATAAGGCTTTTAGTGACTGATGTAAATAGATGAGATTAGGGCCTTTAGTAGAACAAGCTTCTCAGTTTCTACCTGATGAGCGTTGAAGGGCACAGCTGAATTCCCCCAGGCTTCCTTTGATCGACCAGCTGTTACATCGACGGTGCCAAATTGCTTAGCACTGCTCTACATCTCCAGAAACCGCCTTCACAAGATGTTTCTGCGGGGGGAAAAATGCCAACATTTACAAATCTGCGCCCTAACCTTTAGCGGTCTGATGCCAGGGTCTCCAAAGGAGATGGCAAAGGGAAAGCATAGGCATTTTACAAGTCTGCTAGATGTACAAATGTTTCACTTAACCACTTCAGCCCAGGTTCACACTGGGTACGATTTGGAACGATTTGAGATGCGATTTCACATGTCAAATCGCATCTCAAATCGGCGGAATTTGCAGGCAATTGTCGGCAATGGCACCGTCCTAATCGGTGCGACGCCGCATCTGCAGCGCTGCACCGATTTCAAAAAGTAGTTCCTGTACTACTTTTTGCGATTTCGGGCCGCGATTTACATTGAACCCTGCACAGATGTCTCTTAAATCGCGTCCGAAATCGCGGCAAAACCGCAGCAGCGAAACCGCGGTAAAATCGCGATTTTACCGCAATTTTGAATTCGCAGCAGTGTGAACCTAGCCTAAGACCCGGACCAAAATGCAGGTAAAGGACCTGGCCAGTTTTCTGCGATTCGGCACTGCGTCGCTTTAACTGACAATTGTGCGACGTGGCTCCCAAACAAAATTGGCGTCCTTTTTTCCCCACAAACAGAGCTTTCTTTTGGTGGTATTTGATCACCTCTGCGGTTTTTATTTTTTGCGATATAAACAAAAATTGAGCGACAATTTTGAAAAAAATTCAATATTTTTTCCTTTTTGCTATAATAAATATCCCCCAAAAATATAAAAAACTTTTTTTTTTTCCCTCAGTTTAGGCCGATACGTATTCTTCTTCCTATTTTTGGTAAAAAAAATCGCAATAAGCGTTTATCGATTGGTTTGCGCAAAATTTATAGGGCTAGATTCAGGTAGCCCTGCGTAATATTGTGCGGGCGTAACTAATCTCCGACACGTTACGCCGCCGTAAATTAGGGCGCAAGTTCCGTATTCAGAAAGAACTTGCGCCCTAAGTTACGACGGCGTAACGTATGTGCTCCGGCGTAAGCCCGCCTAATTCAAATTTGGACGATGTGGGCGTGTTTTATTCAAATTTAGTGTGACCCCACGTATTTGACGTTTTTTACGAACGCCGCATGCGCCGTTCGTAAAAGAATCCCAGTGCGCATGCTCGAAATTCCCGCCGCAAATCGTCAATGCTTTAGACATGAACGTAACTTACGTACAGCCCTTTTCTCGAACGACTTACGCAAACGATGTAAAAATTTCAAAATTCGACGCGGGAACAACGTCCATACTTAACATTGCATACGCCTCAAAAGAGCAGGAGCAACCTTACGCCAAAAAAGCCTAACGTAAACGATGTAACAAAATAGCGCCAGGCGTACGTACGTTTGTGAATCGGCATATCTACCTAATTAGCATATTCCTTGCATAAATCGACGGAAGCGCCACCTAGCGGCCAGCGTAAATATGCAGCCTAAGATACGACGGTGTAAGACACTTACGCCAGTCGGATCTTAGGGAAATCTATGCGTAAGTGATTCTATGAATCAAGCGCATAGATACAATGGCGTATCTCTGAGTGTGCGGTGTCGTATCTCCTACCTAAATCTGGCCCATAGTGTTTACAAAATAGGGGATAGTTTTATTGCATTTTTATAAATAATTTTTTTTTACTACTAATGGCGGCGATCAGCATTTTTTTTCGTGACCGCGACATTATGGCGGAAGGTTTAGAAGAGTGTCTATGGGACATGTGTACAAACAATTCTCCTGCGCTCTGGTGCTTCTTGCTATAGGGCAACGGAATCCAATTACAGGGTAAATTCTATGGTCTTGCAGCCCTCAGAATCATGGGAATTCATAGAGCTAAAAAAAAGAAAAGAAAAAAGGAGGGCGCACCGACCTAGTGTGATACCGTTTAAAAAGGATTTATTGAATATATAAAAAACACAATGGTCATACTCACAAACATTAGTTGTAAACAGCGCTTAGCGTATGATAAGACTGGTACACAGCATCACCAAACGAACACGATGACCGCACGGATCAGATAACAGACCGGCAATATGGCTGACGCGTTTCAAAGGCGAGCCTCATTCATCAGAGCCTTGGTGGTCCGTAGTTGCCGCCCACTATTCAGATGGCCGGCCCCCTGGTGAACACCGGCCATCTGAATAACAGCAGTTGGTTGGTTTTTGGAAGTGTCTATCAGAGCCAGCAGCTCTAATCGGCTTTCAAATAGTTAACCAGGGGACGCACATGCTGTGCGTTCCCTGGTTAACACTGACTCGCGTTTCAGCCAATCAGGTTCACCGGGTCTGGTTACCGGTAACCTGATTGGCTGAAGCGACATCAAGGGCGAGGGAGAAGGCATCGAGGGAGGGAGAATGGCTGACCCGAGAAAGGTAAGTGTCGGGTGACGGGGGGAAGCAATCTGGCGTTTTTTTAGGGGGAAAACTGGTGACAATTGATGGGCACAGTGGTGACAATTGATGGACACAGTGGCAACAATTGATGGGCACCGTGGCGACAATTGATGACATGGCACAGTGGCTGCGTTTGATGGCATGGCACAGTGGCTGCGTTTGATGGCATGGCACAGTGGCTGCGTTTGATGGCATGGCACAGTGGCTGCTTCTCATAGCACAGTGGCGACAATTAATGGCACAGTGGCGACAATTGATGGGCACAGTGGCGACAATTGATGGCACGGCACAGTGGCTGCGTTTGATGGCATGACACAGTGGCTGCGTTTCATGGCACAGTGGCAACAATTGATGGCACAGTGGCAACAATTGATGGCACGGTGGTGACAATGGATGGCACAGTGGTGACAATTGATGGGCACAGTGGTTTCGTTTGATGGGCACAGTGACGGCAATTGATGGGCACATTGGCGGCAATTGATGGGCACAGTGGTGGCTTTTATGGGCACAGTAGCTGCGTTTGATGGGCACAGTGAGGCTGCAATTAATTTTGTTTGTTTGTGCCAAAAATGGGAAAAATTTGGAGTCAGCTGGAAGCCCTTATGTGTAAGGCCTTGTACACACGAGCGGATCTGTCCGATGAAACCGGTCCACGGACCGTTTTCATCGGACATGTCCGCTAGCAGATTTTGGTCTGATGGTTGTACACACCATCAAACCAAAATCCCCGCGGACAGAGAACGCGGTGACGTATACGACACCGACGTTCTCTGACGTGGAAGTTCAATGCTTCCGCGCATGCGTCGAATCACTTCGACGTCATGCGCGGGTTCTCGGGCGAGCGGACATGTCCGATGAGTCATACTAACCATCGGACATGTCCGGCGGACATGGTTCCAGCGGACATGTTTCTTAGCATGCTAAGAAACATTTGTCCGCTGGAAACCTGTCCGATCCGCCGGAAAATTGTCCGGTCGGCCGTACAGACGACCGAACATGTCCGCGGAAACTGGTCCGACGGACCAGTTTCAGCGGACATGTTCGGTCGTGTGTAGGAGGCCTAAGCCTTTTTGGAAAAAATCTATTATGATTAGTAGCTTTGTTGAAGTGAGATGGCAGCAATAGGAATACAGCCAGAAGCAGTGTTAGCGTAAGTAGCATGAGCAGCCTATTCCAAAAATTGTAGATTCGAAGATATTATTCATACTTAGAGTAAAGGGCCTGACAGGTGACAGGAGCCTTGGGGTGGCACTGTAGCTAGAGCAGTAGGTAAAGACGGTATATAAATGGTGAGATATATTGAAATAATATAGTTTTCAGGAGCTGCATAAATTAGTGTCAAGTACGACCATCACAATTGTACTGAAACATGTTTAATATTCATAGCTGACCTTTGCTATGTGCGACTTTTGGGCCAAAGGAAGGGGGCACAATGCCCTAATGCAGGATTCTTTAAACGTTCTAAACAAAGAGCCATGTCATGCTCAGGGATCAGGCTTGGAAACCAGTAGCCATAGCAGTAGAGAGGCTCCCACTAACCAGCAAGATAATTATACAAGCAAGTCAACCAGTCTGCGACCAACCAAATTATCCGCACCACTGTGCTATGCCATCAAACGCAGCCACTGTGCCATGCCATCAAACGCAGCCACTGTGCCATCAATTGTCACCACTGTGCCATGCCATCAAACGTAGCCACTGTGCCATCAATTGTCACCACTGTGCCATGCCATCAAATGCAGCCACTGTGCCATGCCATCAAACGCAGCCACTGTGCCATCAATTGTCACCACTGTGCCATTTAATTGTCGCCACTGTGCCAAATTGTCGCCACTGTGCCCATTCATGTCTCTGTGCCAATTGTCCCCACTGTGCCAAATTGTCACCACTGTGCCCATTCATGCCGCTGTGCCAATTGTTCCCACAGTGCCCATGTTCGCCACTGTGCCCATTGATGTCACTGTGCTCTTCGTCGCCGCTGTGCCCTGTAAAATGCCCCTCCCCCTGCCCGGCACTTATGCAGGATTCTTTAAACGTTCTAAACAAAGAGCCATGTCATGCTCAGGGATCAGGCTTGGAAACCAGTAGCCATAGCAGTAGAGAGGCTCCCAATAACCAGCAAGATAATTATACAAGCAAGTCAACCAGTCTGCGACCAACCAAATTATCCGCACCACTGTGCTATGCCATCAAACGCAGCCACTGTGCCATGCCATCAAACGCAGCCACTGTGCCATCAATTGTCACCACTGTGCCATGCCATCAAACGTAGCCACTGTGCCATCAATTGTCACCACTGTGCCATGCCATCAAATGCAGCCACTGTGCCATGCCATCAAACGCAGCCACTGTGCCATCAATTGTCGCCACTGTGCCAATTGTCACCACTGTGCCATTTAATTGTCGCCACTGTGCCAAATTGTCGCCACTGTGCCCATTCATGTCTCTGTGCCAATTGTCCCCACTGTGCCAAATTGTCACCACTGTGCCCATTCATGCCGCTGTGCCAATTGTTCCCACAGTGCCCATGTTCGCCACTGTGCCCATTGATGTCACTGTGCTCTTCGTCGCCGCTGTGCCCTGTAAAATGCCCCTCCCCCTGCCCGGCACTTACCTTTACTGGAGTCAGCCATCCACGTCCCTCGATGTCTTCTCCCGCCCTTCCGCCGCCATCCTCTGTGAGGGAATCAGGAAATGAAGAGCTGCGGCTTCACTTCCCAGTTCCCTACTGCGCATGCGCGAGTCGCGCTGCGCGTCCTCACTGGTCCCCCGTTGTGTTCTGGGACCCGTGTGTTTCCCAGAAAACAGCGGAGGGGACAATAAAGGGGCATGACTCCCGCTGGAGTCTATGCCCGGAAGTGGGTGCAAATACCTGTATTATACAGGTATCTCCACCCCCCTCCCCCCTGAAAGGTGCCAAAGGTGACACCAGAGGGGGGGAGGGTTCCGAAAAGCGGAGGTTCCATTTTTGTGTGGACCTCCGCTTTATGCCGTTTTGTCCTGTAATGCTCCTAAAAGTGACCTTACCATTTCTCTTTTCTAAAGTGACTAAAAAAGTTTTCTTCTCGTGTGAAAGAACTGAAAAAAGATGAAGTCTAATTGTCTACGGCTCATATGGATACTTTTTGTTTCCCTTCTCTCTCAGCCGCCGGTGCTTCTCTAATTAGTTAGTACTTATCCGCCAACTCAGCATGCCAGCGGCTTAAAATTTCAATCTTGGCCGCATACCTGGCATCACAAGTTTCACCACCCCAAACACATGGTGAGACCAATTTGGTGAGATTTACAGAAATGAGAGCTCTAGGCAGGTGACTGAGCCAAGAACGCGAATCGCGACTCATTTAAAATGTACTTCCTGATCTCTTTATTGAAGGAAAGATATTTATACAAATGAAACTGTACACAACGTGGTTATAAGTGGGGGCGGCTTTTATTGAATTTAACATTTAATAATATGCAACTGTTTTAACGTCTTTAATTTAAATTTACACTTCATTTCCATATTCTGTTGTGTTTCCCCCACAAAGAAGCGTATGTGCTAATGTCTCGCTAATGTCTCGCTAATGTCTCATTCATACAGTATCAGTCACTCCCCCAGAGGAGCTTTTGTGTCTCATTCTCATCAATCAATGTCAATGAATCAATCAATGTCTCATTCTTATCAATCTCCGCCCCAGAGGACTTTACATTCTAATATATCTGTATCATTCACATCACTTTCTGCCCCAGAGGAACTATATACCGTATATACTCGAGTATAAGCTGGCTCGAATATAAGCCAAGGCACCTAATTTTACCACAAAAAAATGGGAAAACGTATTGACTTGAGTATAAGGCCCCGTACACACGGGAGGATTTATCCGCGGATACGGTCCAGCGGACCGTTTCCACGGATAAATCCTCTCGAGGATTTGCGCGGATTTTGATGCGATGGAGTGAACTCACCATCGAATCGAAATCCGCGCCGAAATCCTCTGGCGATGACGTGTCGCGCCGTCGCCGCGATGATGACGCGGCGACGTGCGCGACGCAGTCATATAAGGAATTCCACGCATGCGTCGAATCATTACGACGCATTCGGGGGATCCCTTTGGACGGATTGATCCGGTGAGTCTGTACAGACCAGCGGATCAATCCGTTGGGATGGATTCCAGCAGATAGATTTGAAAGCATGTCATCAAATATTTATCTGCTGGAAATCCATCGCATGGGAGAAAAATCCGCGGAAACAGATCCGCTGGATTGTACACACCATAGGATCTATCCGCTGAAACCCATTCGCTGGGATTTTTCAGCGGATGGATTCTATCGTGCGTATGGGGCCTAAGCCTAGGGTGGGAAATGCAGCAGCTACTGTAAGTGGAAAAGAGGGTCAACAATGCCCATTTGTAGCTTCACTGTGCCCATTTGCAGCCTCACTGTGCCCATGTGCAGCCTCACTGTGCCCATTTGCAGCCTCACTGTGCCCATTTGCAGCCTCACTGTGCCCATTTGCAGCCTCGATGTGCCCATTTGCAGCCTCACTGTGCCCATTTGCAGCCTCACTGTGCCCATTTGCAGCCTCACTGTGCCCATTTGCAGCTTCACTGTGCCCATTTGCAGCCTCACTGTGCCCAATTGCAGCCTCACTGTGCCCATTTGCAGCCTCACTGTGCCCATTTGCAGCCTCACTGTGCCCATTTGCAGACTCACTGGGCGAGATTCTCCTAGAATCGGCGTTTGTTTAGTGTAAGCCATTTAAAATACGCCGCCGCAAATTACTGGAGCAAGTGTCGTATTCTCCAAGCACTTGCTCCGTAATTTGCGGCGGCGTAGTGTAAATGGCCCGGCGTAAGGCCGCGTAATTCAAAGGGGGCGGCTTGTATTTAAATTAAGCGCGCCCCCGCGACGATCGAACTGCGATGCGCCAGGCATAAAAATAGCCCAGTGCGCTTGCTCCAGCTCACGACGGAAAACGGCGTCATTGACGTAAAGTCGTATTGGCGAACGACTTACGAAAACGACGGAAAAAGACGACGCTGACCCGACGCCATACTTAACATGCATACGACGGACCTTCGTAAACTTGCCCCTCATATAGCAGAGGCAAGTTTACGCTTACGGAAACGTCGTAAATTCACTGCGTCGTCCGCGCGTATGTTCGGGAATCGGCGTAAATAGCTAATTTGCATAGACGACGGGGAAAACGACGAGGCGACACCTAGCGGCGGGAAAAAAAATTGCATTTAAGATCTGACAGCGTAAGAGCCTTACGCCTGTCAGATCTAAGGGATATCTATGCGTAACTGATTCTAAGAATCAGTCGCATAGATACGCCGGGCCAGATTAGGACTTACGATGGCGCAAATGGCATTGCGCCGTCATAAGCCTTTTAAGAATCTGGCCCACTGTGCCTCATGTACATACCTGATCTCCCGCTGTGTTGTGCAGTCTTAACTGCAGTCGGCGGCTGTCCAGTGTAACAAAGCCCTGCCTCCTCCTCATCCTCGTTCGTGATAGACGGAACACTGAATCAGTTTTCCCAGCAGTGAGTCAGTGTTCCGCCTATCACAGACAAGGACGAGGAGGAGGCGGGGCTTTGTTACACTTGATGGCCGCCGACTGACTGCACTGACTGACTGTCAACAGCGGAAGACTCGAGTATAACCCAAGGGGGGGCTTTTTCAGCGCAAAAAAATGCGCTGAAAAACTCGGCTTATACTCGAGTATATACAGTATATATATATATATATATATATATATATATATATATATATAGAGATAGATAGATAGATATAGAACAAATGTTTCAATCAAATCCGTCTCCAGCCTACAGCAGCTTATACTCTAATACCTCATTTATAGGGATGAGCTTCGTATTCGAGTCGAACTCATGTTCGACTCGAACATCGTATGTTCGATCGTTCGTCTAGTTACGAACGTTTTGGGTCTTTTGTGCCCAAATTCGAGTTACGTTTCACAGACCATAATTCACTGCGGCATCGCAGTGCATTGCTGGCTGATGATTGGTCAAGCATGCACTATGACCCGCATGCTTGGCCAATCACAGCTTGCAAAAAACGGAGAGCCATAATTGGCCAAAGCCAGGGTGGCTTTGGCCAATTATGGCTCAGGGGGTTTAGTACACGCCCCACACTATAAAAGGCCGCCTGCAGGTCGGCCTTGTGTAGTGTGTTGCGGTGGTTAAGAGAGAGACAGAGAGAGTGTCATTTTTTGCAGGTAGATAGAGCAGGCAGGCTAGTCAGTTAATGTTACAGTGTGTAGAGGATATATATGCATCCCAGGTGTTGTACATATACTGTATTTATACACTGTATAGTTTAGCTAGATCAGTTCTTCCTAATTTACTGGCAGGCAGGTGATTGTGCTAGCTGCAGTATTCTTACATGGTTTATTGCCTGTGTCCTCTGTAGTTTGCACCTAAAGCTTCGTGGTGTGTACTGTCTGTGTCTGTGCTATTTTTCGCAATGATTTTCATCCATATTGCAGGGACCAAACATTACATTAAAGCTGCAAGCAGTTTTAAATTACTTTTTTTCTTTTAGTAATCTCATTTTGTGCAGGGACAGTTCTAAACACGTGCCACCTCACAGGCATACTATAGACACCCAGCAGGTACAATATTTAAAGGAATTTTTCATTTTTTTATTTAAGCATCATTAAAATCACTGCTCCTGAAATAACAACCGTTTTAAAAACTTTTTTTCCATTGATACATGTTCCCTGGGGCAAGACCCGGGTTCTCAAAGATGTTTTACGACAGGGGTCTTGAATTAAAATTCAAGGAGGTCCGGTCACTAAAAAAAATTTTGGGTCGAGGTCCGAATCTCAAGTCCCCATTTGTCCCCATCACGGTGCCCCTTTACATCAGGCGTCCCCATCACGGTGCCCCTTTACATCAGGCGTCCCCATCACGGTGCCCCTTTACATCAGGCGTCCCCATCACGGTGCCCCTTTACATCAGGCGTCCCCATCACGGTGCCCCTTTACATCAGGCGTCCCCATCACGGTGCCCCTTTACATCAGGCGTCCCCATCACGGTGCCCCTTTACATCAGGCGTCCCCATCACGGTGCCCCTTTACATCAGGCGTCCCCATCACGGTGCCCCTTTACATCAGGCGTCCCCATCACGGTGCCCCTTTACACCAGGCGTCCCCATCACGGTGCCCCTTTACATCAGGCGTCCCCATCACGGTGCCCCTTTACATCAGGCATCCCCATCACAGTGCCCCTTTACATCAGGCATCCCCATCACAGTGCCCCCTACATCAGGTGTCCCCATCACAGTGCCCCTTTACATCAGGTGTCCCCATCACAGTGCCCCTTTACATCAGGTGTCCCCATCACAGTGCCCCTTTACATCAGGTGTCCCCATCACAGTGCCCCTTTACATCAGGTGTCCCCACCACAGTGCCCCTTTACATCAGGTGTCCCCATCACAGTGCCCCTTTACATCAGGGGTCCCCATCACGGTGCCCCTTTACATCAGGGGTCCCCATCACGGTGCTAATTTACATCAGGCATTCCCGTCAGAATGCCTCCTTACATCAGATGCCCCATCAGAGTCCCCCTTAACATAAAATAAGGGTCACGCTGATGGGCACATTTTATGTTAAGGGGCACCCTGATGGACACATTTTATATTAGGAGCACTCTGATGGGCACAACCAAACGTGCCCCTTAATTCAAAATGTGCCCATCAGTGTTGCTCATAAAATATGCCCATCAGCATGACCCTTAACATAAAATGAGGGTCACGCTGATGGGCACCTGTTATTTTAAGGGGCACTCTGATGGGCACATTTTATTTTAAGGGGCATGCTAATGGGCACAACAAAATGTGTCCATCGGTGTGCCCCTTAACAAAATATGCCTATCAGTGTGCACATTAAAAATATACCCTTCAGTGTGCCCCTTAAAATACAATTTGTCAATCAGAGTGCCCCTTTAAAAAAAAAAATTGTCCATCAGAGCGCCCCTTAACATAAAAAAAATATGCCCAGCAGTAAATACCAGCTAACATGTGGCCCACATACCTTGAATGAGGGCACAACAGAAGGGGCAGAAGCTGCAAGATAAGGAGACAGGACCCGGGAACCGCGAGTAGCAGGGGGCGGGTCGCACCCGTGACGTCACGCCCCTACTAGCAAGAAGAGTCAGGACCAATTGTCTGGTCAGAACACCGGGAACCGCGAGTAGCAGGGGGCGGGTGGCACACGTGATGTCACGCCCCTACTTGCGGCTATGCAAGCTTTTCGTCTCAGACCTGAGGTGAGGAGCGGGGAGCCGGCGCACGCACGCACACACGCACACACGCAGCGTCACTGGGGGAAACTCGCAGTCCCAGCAAACAAACAGCTGCGGACATTAATGATTATACTGGCGGTCCGGGCAGAAGCGGCACTCGGTCCGGACTCGGACCGCGGGCCGCCATTTAGTGACTGCTGTTTTACGACAATAACTTGCATATTAGGCTTTAAAATGAGCACTTTTGAATTCGAACGTTCGAGTCTCATAGACTTCAATGGGGTTCTAAATGTTCGCGTGAATGGTCGGTCCGTTCGAAGGTTCAGGTGCGAACCGAACAGGGGGGGGGGGGGGGATGTTCGGCTCATCCCTACTCATTGATATCAAACTCTGTTCCAGAGAAGTATACATGCTAATGTCTTGTTCACATTGGTCTCCACTAGGGTGACCATATTTCCAAACTACCATTCAGGGACACCCGCCTTCCCAAAAATCAGCTTGTGCTGATTGGACACATTGGGGTGGGATTGTGCTGAGGATGAATGGTGGGTTGGTGGGGGAGAGAAGTTAGATGGAAAAGGAACAGTTGTGGTGTGGTGGACCCACCCCAATATCAATAAAGGTAGAACATGGATAACTGGGCATGTTTAAGGTCTCAGCCTAAAGCTACGTGGTGTGTACTGCTCGTGTCCTCTGCAGCGTGCACCTAAAGCTACGTGGTGTGTGTACTGTCTGTGTCTGTGCTATTTTTCGCAATGATTTTCATCCATATTGCAGGGACCAGACATTACATTAAAGCCGCAAGCAGTTTTAAATGACTTTTTTCTTATAGTAATCTCATTTTGTGCAGGGACAGTTCTAAACACGTGCCACTTCACAGGCATACTATAGACACCCAGCAGGTACGATATTTAAAGGAATTTTTCATTTTTATTTTTTTTTTTATTTAAGCATCATTAATATCGCTGCTCCTGAAAAAAACAACCTTTTTTTCCATACCAAAGCAGAGTATGGGATCTAGAGATCCCCCAAAACATACACCAGAAAGGGAAAGGCATTGGTATGGAAAAGCAAAATGGAAGGATGAGGTAAGTGAAGGAGGACTGCACTAAGGTAAAGGAAGCTATTTAGGGGGGGAAAAAAATTGTACCTTTACAACCCCTTGAAGCTCCGCTTTCAAGACATCATTAAAAGTATTTTTAACACAATCAATGAATCTATCGAAATTTAAAGGGGAGTTCCAGCCTGTTTTTAAGTTTATTAAAAGTCAGCAGCTACAAAAAGTGTAGCTGCTGGCTTTTAATAAAAAGACACTAACCTGCTCCACGGTTCCAGCGACGCGCCGGCCGGGGCTCCGCTCCTCGCCCCCCCACGTCTTCATTCCTAGTGTGGGCTCCGATTGGACAGGCGCTCGCCTACAGGGAGGGGCTGCAATAAGGCGATTAAGCTTTCGCCTTACCATCCCCTCGGCGGAAGGAGGAAGTGGGACAGGAAGTCCCCTTCTCCTGAAGCCCCCACTCCCCCCCCCAAAAAAATTACATGCCAAATGTGGCATGTAAGGGGGCGAGGAGTGGATTAAGCGGAAGTTCCATTTTTAGGTGGAACTCCGCTTTAACCATCAGGCTCCCTGTACAGCTGTGCTCAGACTGGAAGAGGAAGATGCAGCACAAGGAGCAAATCAGCTGCGTTTCATGTGCTAATAAGGAACATGCCAATAAGAGAGAGCAGAGTGACAATGAGAGGATCCTACCAGTTTGCTGCTTCTCATTTCACTGTCCACCTAGAGGTTGGGGAGGACAAGACCTGTAAGGCCTCGTACACACGACCGAACATGTCTGCTGAAACTGGTCCAGTTTCAGCAGACATGTTCGGTCGTGTGTACGGCCGACCGGACAAATGTCCGGCGGATCGGACAGGTTTCCAGGGGACAAATGTTTCTTAGCATGCTAAGAAACATGTCCGCTGGAAGCCTGTCCGTCGGACATGTTCGGTCGTCTGTACAGACTCACCGGACATGTCCGATCGGCCGAAAGCCCTCGCATTCGTCGAAGTGATTCGACGCATGCGTGGAAGCATTGACCTTCCAGGGCCACGCACGTCGCTGCGTCATCGTCGCGGCAACGACGCGGTTACGTCACCGCGTATCGTGTCCGCGCGGATTTTTGTCTGATGGTGTGTACAACCATCAGGCCTCGTACACACGACCGGATCTATCCGCTGGGATTGATCCGCGGATCAGTTCCAGCAGACAAACCCGGTCGTGTACGGCCTAGCGGACATTTTTCGGCGGAGATTTCTCCAGCCGACGGATTTCCAGCGGATAAAAATTTCTTAGCATGCTAAGAAATCTATCCGCTGGTATCCAGTCCAGCGGACTGATCCGGTCGTCTGTACAGACTCACCGGATCAGTCCGTCCGCTCCCCTCCCTCGCATGCGTCGTAATAATTCGACGCATGCGTGGAAGTATTTACCTTCCAGCGTCGCGCACGTCGCCACGTCATCGTCGCGGCGACGGCGCGACACGTCACCGCAGATGTATTCCGCGCGGATTTCGATCTGATGGTGAGTACAGCCATCAGATCCAAATCCGCCAGAGGACAGCGGACGCAGCGGACAGTCCGTCCGTGTGTACGAGGCCTTAGTGTTATGGAGCTTCAGCTGGGAAAAATCAGTTCTGTGACTGTGTAGCGGAGCTGTGTAAATCCCAGAACTGGACAGACAGAAATACGAATCCTTTGGCAGGCAAAACACGTATTTTATCTGTGTACTAAGCAGTTTGCCTGGAGTTCAGCTTTATAAAATGGATATTTTTTATGGTTTGTCCCCAGCATTGAACTCAGATTACTGACACTGCTGGGTAAGCCGTGCTAACCACTGACATTATGAACAGTGGGGGGTGGATAAAGTGTACGCCATCCTATAGGCATAGATCAAGTTTAATGAAAAAGGAAAAAAAATAAAAATAACTTTGTGACAACAGACGTTCTTGCCTTGGGTTCATAGCAATGCTATTGGCCGCTGTCCAGGGTGCTGAAATTAGCTCACAATCTTCCGCTGCATCAAAAATGCACACAGAGATTTTTAGATGCGTTTTTTTATTTTTTTTACGAAAATCAGGCAATGGGCTGAAACCTTTGAAGCGGGAACATATCTATGAATCATAGGGCATCATAGAAGGATTTTGATGGGGCCCCACGGCTAAATCTCTGTAGTAGCTTGCAGATTCAACTGTGACAATACATGTCATGGTCCTAACATAAAGTATGCCGAAATTAGGGACAGGCAGCAGGGGAGCTGACAGTGTAGTCAGTACACTATGAGGAACCAGTGTGGTGAATAAAAGTTATAGTTGCAGTATGAAGAATAATCAAAAAAAACATAATGATATCATGTCCTATAACCCTTTCATGCCTATTTCTGACATTTGCTGCTTACAAGTTAACTACTTGCCGACCAGCCGCCGTCATTCTACGGCGGCAGGTCGGCTCTCCTGGGCGAGAGCCCGTAGCTCAGTGGTCTCAAAGTACCGGCCCGCGGGCCATTTGGGCCCGCGGACCAGTTATAAATGGCCCGCAGGCAGGGTGGAAGTGGGGGGAGCAAAGAGTAAAAAAAAAAAAATATTTTTATTTTTTTTTATTTTTTTTTGAGCTGGTGCTATCTGGTGGTGAGCCGTTGGTATTACAAGTTATTACCACCAGATGTGGGCTGGCGCCATCTGGTGGTGGCCGTTGGTATTACAAGTTAAGCATTACAAGTTAAAGCGGATGTGCCATGGGAACAAAATATTAAAAGTCAGCAGCTACAAATACTGCAGCTGCTGACTTTTAATATTAGGACACTTACCTGTCCTGGAGTCCAGCGCCGATCGCAGCAGAGCACGAGCGATCGCTCGTCACTCTGCTGCTCCCCCCGCCATCCACGCTGAGGGAACCAGGAAGTGAAGCGCTGCGGCTTCACTGCCCGGTTCCCTACGGCGCATGCGCGAGTCGCGCTGCGCCCGCCGATTGGCTCACACGCTGTGTGCTGGGAGCCGAGTGTTCCCAGCACACAACGGGCGACAGACGGGATGTGACGGAATGCCCGTCTTTCGCCCGTAGCGTGTGGCCGGAAGTGGGTGCAAATACCTGTCTTTAGACAGGTGTCTGCACCCCCCTCCCCCCTGAAAGGTGTCAAATGTGACACCGGAGGGGGGGAGGGTTCCGATCAGCGGGACTCCACTTTAGGGTGGAGGACCGCTTTAAACAGCAATTCTAATGTCATTTTACACTATTTTCACTGCCATCTTCTTCCCTCTAATTAGAACCCCCAAACATTATATATATTTTTTATCCTAACACCCCAGAGAATAAAATGGCGATCGTTGCAATACTTTCTGTTACGCCGTATTTGCGCAGCGGTCTTACAAGCGCACTTTTTTGGGAAAAAAATTACACTTTTTTTAATTAAAAAATAAGACAACAGTAAAGTTATCCCCATTTTTTTTTATATTATGAAAGATAATGTTACCCTGAGTAAATTCATACCCAACATGTCACGCTTCAAAATTGCGTCCGCTCGTGGAATGCCGACAAACTTTTTTACCCTTTAAAATCTTCATAGGTGACGTTTAAAAAAATCTACAGGTTGCATGTTTTGAGTTACAGAGGAGGTCTAGTGCTAGAATTATTGCTCTCGCTCTACCAATCGCAGCGATACCTCACATGTGTGGTTTGAACACTGTTTACATATGCGGGCGCTGCTCGCGTTTGTGTTCGCTTCTGCGCGCAAGCTCGTCGGGACGGGGTGCGTTTGCTGGCTCCTAGATTCCAAGCAAATTTGTCAAACCCTGCCTTACACCAGTGCTGGTGGTAATAATGCGCTCGCTGACACCAGTGCTGGGGGTTAATAATGTGTCCGCTGACACCAGTACTGTTTTTTTTTAAGTTTGAAAGTTTGCATGCAGCCCCCCATGGCATATGAAAACTTGTCTTGTGGCCCTCAGGTAATTTGAGTTTGAGACCCCTGCCGTAGCTCTACGTCGGCTCTTTTAGCGGCCACTAGGGGCTCGTCCGTGACTCCCAATCAAACCGTGACACAAACCAATCAATAAACGCTTATTGCGATTTTTTTTTTTACGAAAAATATGTAGAAGAATACGTATCGGCCTAAACTGAGGAAAAAAAACGTTTTTTTATATATTTTTGGGGGACATTTATTATAGCAAAAAAGTAAAAAATATTATTTGTTTTCAAAATTGTCGCTCTATTTTTGTTTATAGCGCAAAAAATAAAAACCGCAGAGGTGATCAAATACCACCAAAAGAAAGCTCTATTTGTGGGAAAAAAAGGACGCCAATTTTGTTTGAGAGCCACGTCGCACGACCGCGCAATTGTCAGTTAAAGCGACGCAGTCCTGAATCGCAAAAAGTGCTCTGGTCTTTGGGCAGCAATATAGTCCGGGGGCTAAGTGGTTAAAATCTGTATTTTTTGCAAAAAAATTACTGAGAACACCCAAACATTTTATATATACGTATTAATATATATAGCAGAGACCCTAGAGAATAAAATGGCGATCGTTGCAATATTTTATGTCACATGGTATTTGCGCAGCGGTCTTTCAAACGCAATTATTTTGGGAAAAAAAGACACTTTTATGAATTAAATAAAAACAAAACAGTAAAGTTAGCCCAATTTTTATGTGATAAAGATAATGTTATGCCGAGTAAATAGATACCTAACATGTCATGCTTTGAAAATTGCGCACACTCGTGGAATGGCGAGAAACTATGTTACCTGAAAATCTCCATAGGCAACGTTTTAATTATTTATTTTTTTACGGTTACCAGGTTAGAGTTACAGAGGAGGTATTTTGCTAGAATTATTGCTCTCACTCTGACGATCGCGGTGATACCTTGCACGAGTGATTTGAACACCGGTTACATTTGCAGGCATTTTCTTTGCTGTGCAAGCACGCGGGGTCGGGGGCGCTTTAAAAAAAATCTTATTTATTTTATTTTATTTCTTTATTTTATATTGTCCCTTTAAAAAATAAAATAAAACTCTGATAACTTTTATTGCTTTCACAAGTAATGTAAACATCCCTTGTGACAGTAATAAGCAGTGACGGGTACTTTTTATGGAGGGATCGGGGGTCTAAAATCGGGGGTCTAAAAGACTCCACAATCCTCCTTGGTATTTTAAAGTATTCAGATCTGCAAAATTGGCGATTCTGAATATTGTAATTTTTTTTTAAATAGCACCATTGGCAGCCGAGCAAACCCGGAAGTGACGTTGTGACGTCGCTTCCAAGATTTTACATCGGAGACCCAATCAAAGCCAAATCCGGCTTAGTTCGGGTCTCAGTGTAGGCGGCGGACGCTCTCTACGTTGCAGACAGAGAAAGGAGCTGTGTGTTAGTGGGCGTCCTGACTCTCCTGTAGTCCAAGGGAGGGGGCGAGCACGACACTCCACACCAGGGAGAAAGCCTCACATTACTGTG
Source organism: Rana temporaria (assembly GCF_905171775.1). Classification (NCBI taxonomy): domain Eukaryota; kingdom Metazoa; phylum Chordata; class Amphibia; order Anura; family Ranidae; genus Rana; species Rana temporaria. Next base: position 134,349,344 of record NC_053498.1, read on the forward strand.
TGGAGTTACAGACAGAAGAACAGGAGGTGAGGATTTCTCAGAAGAAATAAGGACATTTAAAAGCAAAATGGAAGGATGAGGTAAGTGAAGGAGGACTGCACTAAGGTAAAGGAAGCTATTTATGGAAAAAAAATTGTAACTTTACAACCCCTTTAAGTGGTTAAGGTAAATAAAACTTCTGATTGCGGCTCCGCTCCCTTATACTTACCTGAGCCCGATTTAGATCCAGGGCCGTGCCCGAAAGCAGTGTCTCTCTCCGCTCTCTCCCTCCTCACAGGGCAGACTGATAGCAGCCATTGGCCCATGCTGCTGTCAATCAAGTCCTGTGATGGGGGTGTGGCCAAGCTGTGCTGTCTGTATCTATGGACTCAGAATGTGGCTCGAGATCGAGCCCGCAGGTGTTGCACAACAGAAAGTGGCTTCCTATGGCGGCACACCGAGAAGAGGAGGAGCCAGGAGCTCCGTCGGGGGACCTGAGAAGGGGAAGGTCAGGACTGCTCTGTGCAACACCATTACACAGAGTAGGCAAGGAAAACATGTTTATTTTTATTTATTTTTTCTTAAATTTACCCTTTACAATCAGTTTAATTCTACACTTGTACAGGCAATCTTTCAGTGGAGAAAAGCAACTGTTCACTGAGAACCAGAAAAACAAGTACTTTTGTACAAAGAAAGAAGAACAAGCCGTCACAAACTCCCTTTGATCCACGAGACTCTCTTATGTGACTAAAGCGTACCAGGAACTGAGTGATCGATAACGTAACAAATGTTCCGAACACCACATTTAACGATCAAAGAGCATATTACATTCCGAGCAGATCGCTGCTTGTGTTGCGTTAGCACTTTGTACTTTGTAACAAGACGCTTACCAAATGTCATCTGATAATGAAACAAACATCTTGGCTAATCAGTTTTATTAGGCAATCAATAGATTTTACTGTTTAGCAGGCAATAAAATCACCATTAAATGTTAATTGGGCGGGGGGGAGTTTTGATCGCAATAGCGGTAAAAATTGGAAATAAACAACAGTTGAAAAAGGCCAATAAACAGACAGACGTATTTAATAAGGACACAGAAAGAGCGATGCGGATGTACAAAGTGCAGTAAAGATCCAATGCAAGTCATTTAAGGACAACACAAAGGTCTTCATGGCTGCATACGGAACCCATCCTGGCACAAATCCTCTAACCCTCAAATTTCCCCTCCAAGCACAAATCCTCTCCCCCTATTCCTCCTAGCACAAATCCTACATCACAAATGTCCCCTCCTTGCATAAATACCCCCTTCTTTAACCACTTCCATACCGGGCACTTACGCACCTTCCTGCCCAAGCCAATTTTCAGCTTTCAGCACTGTCGCACTTTGAATGACAATTGCGCGGTCGTGCTACACTGTACCCAAACAATTTTTTTATCATTTTGTTCCCACAAATAGAGCTTTCTTTTGGTGGTATTTGATCATCTCTGCGGTTTTTATTTTTTGCGCTATAAACAAAAGAATAGCGACAATTTAAAAAAAAACACAATATTTTTTACTTTTTTATTTAATAAATATCACAATTTTTTTAAAAAAAAATATGTTTTTCCTCAGTTTAGGCCGATACGTATTCTTCTACATATTTTTGGTAAAAAAAATCGCAATAATCATATATTGATTGGTTTGCGCAAAAGTTATAGCGTCTACAAAATAGGTGATAGATTTATGGCATTTTGATTTTATTAATTTTTTTACTAGTATTGGCGGCGATTTGCGATTTTTTTACTGTCACCGTGACATTGCGGCAAACACATCGGACACTTTTGACACGTTTTTGGGACCATTCACATTTATACAGCGATTAATGCTATAAATATGCATTGATTACTGTGTAAATGTGACTGGCAGGGAAGGGGTTAACCACTAGGGGGCAAGGAAGGGGTTAATATGTTCCCTAAGATGTGTTATAACTGTAGGGGGGAGGGGACTCTCAAGGGCAGGAGACCGATGTGTGTTCCTCTGTACTGGGAACACACATTGGTCTCCTCACCGCTCACAGGAGGTGGATCTGTGTGTTTACACACACAGATCCACACTCCTGCCGTGATTACGACAATCGCGGGCACCCGGCGGCAATCGCGGCCGACGGGCACCCGCGCCGGGTCACAAGCGTCGCCGCGCGCCTTAGATCGCCGGGAACGCAGGACGTCATATGATCGAGAAGGGGTTCCTGCCGCCGTCATTTCACAATGACGCGGTAGGGATGTGGTTAACCACCTTACTACCGGCCGCCGTCAATTGACGGCGGCACCATAGCTCTGTTGTTCTGAGAGGACGTCATATGACGTCCTCGTCTTGCAGAGCAACTATGGGGCGCGTTTGCACCCGCCGCGTTTCTAGGGAACCCGATGCACGTGCCCGGCAGCCGCGATGGCCCAGTAACTAAGTAGAACCATGGATCTCTGTGTGTAAACACAGAGATCCACGTCCTGTCAGGGAGAGGAGACCGATTCTGTGTCCCTTGTACATAGGGATACCGATCGGTCACCTCCCCCAGTCAGTCCCCTTCCCCCACAGTTAGAATCACTAGTAGGGAACACATTTAACTCCTTCCTCGCCCCCTAGTGTTAACCCCTTCCCTGCCAGTCACATTTATACAGTAATCAGTGCATATTTATAGCACTGTTCGCTGTATAAATGTGAATGGTCCCATAAATGTGTCAAAATCCGATGTGTCCGCCATAATGTCGCAGTCCCAATAAAAATCGCAGATCACCGCCATTACTAGTAAAAAAAATAAAAAATCATAATTATGATCCCTATTTTGTTTGCGCAAACCAGTCACAATATCTAGAAGAATACGTATCGGCCTAAACTGAGAAAAAAAATTGTTTTAAAAAAATAAAATTGGGATATTTATTATAGCAAAAAGTTAAAAAAATTGTCGCTCTATTTTTGTTTATAGCCCAAAAAATAAAAACAGCAGAGGTGATCAAATACCACCAGAAGAAAGCTCTATTTGTGGGGGGAAAAGGACGTCAATTTTGTTTGGGAGCCACGTCGCATGACCGCGCAATTGTCAGTTAAAGTGATGCAGTGCCGGAAGCTGAAATTTCGCCTGGGCAGGAAGTAAGTAAGTGGTTAAAAAGGGAACGCAAAAATGGGAGTTTTAAGGTGAAAAATTTATCAAATTGAGAACAATATCAATTTCATGAGTTTTATTTAATAAACATAGTTTAAAAAGTATCATATTAAAAGCAACACATGACATTTTTTTTTTTAATATGATACATTTTTAACAATGTTTATTAAATAAAACTCATGAAATTGAAATTGATATTGTTCTCAATTTGATCAATTTTGTACCTTAAAGGGGTTGTAAAGGATTTTTTTTCCCTAAATAGCTTCCTTTACCTTAGTGCAGTCCTCCTTCACTTACCTCATCCTTCCATTTTGCTTTTAAATGTCCTTATTTCTTCTGAGAAATCCTCACTTCCTGTTCTTCTGTCTGTAACTCCACACAGTAATGCAAGGCTCTCTCCCTGGTGTGGAGAAAGCCTCTTGAGGGGGGAGGGGGCGAGCAGGCAAGTCAGGACACTCCCTATTTTGCAGATAGAGAAGGGAGCTGTGTGTTAGTAGGCGTCCTGACACTCCTGCTCGCCCCCTCCCCCCTCAAGAGGCTTTCTCCACACCAGGGTTTGTTTAGTTCTGAATTCAAATTTTGACAAATTTTCATTATTCGGAAATTCAGATGTATCCCAATTTCCCGAATTAGAATAGTACCAAATTTGAACGTATCCAAAATAACAAAAAATTTTTTTAATTCAAATCGTTCAAATCAAATACTTTTAGAATAGTTTTCGAATTCGAAAAGTTTTCGAATTCAAATAGTTTTCCTATTTCCAAAGAGAATAAACTTGGAAAACTATTCAATTTGGAAAACTTTTCAAATTCGAAAACTTTTTCAATTCGAAATTGATTCGAAAACATTTAGAATTGATTTGAAAACGAATAAACAAAACAAATCCTGAAAACGAATGAAACTAATTTAACTAAATGAATATATGTAATTAACTATGGAAGAGCCCTGGGGCCATCATAAAAAAAAAAAAAAAAAAAATTCTGAGTTTCAAAGTCAGAATTCTGAGATTAAAAAGACAGAATTCTGTGTTTCAAAGTCAGAATTCTGAGATTAAATCTCAGAATTCTGACATTTAATCTCAGAATTCTGACTTTGAAACACAGAATTCTGACATTTAATCTCAGAATTCTGACTTTGAAACACAGAATTCTGTCTTTTTAATCTCAGAATTCTGACTTTGAAACACAGAATTCTGTCTTTTTAATCTCAGAATTCTGACTTTGAAACTCAGAATTTAGTATTTTTTTTTTTATGATGGCCCCAGGGCTCTTCCATAATTAACGAATCGAAACAAAATGAAACACATTTTTTATTCTGCACATGTCTACTAAACATGTGCGGTTCATTTAGTTCCGAATTAAAATTGACAAACTTTATTTTCTATTATATTTATTTATTTATTTTTGGAAATTGGAAAACTATTTGAATTCGAAAACTTTTCAAAAATTCAAATAGTTTTCCAATTTCTAAAGTGAATAAAATAGTATACAAAATAAAGGAATAGAATAGAAAAATAAAATAATATTTTTTTTCTATTCTATTGCTTTATTTTCTAGTCCATGTTTTTTGGGGGGGGGGGAATTGGAAAACTATTCGAATTAGTAAACTTTTTTGAATTCAAATCGTTTTCCAATTTCCAAAGAGAATAAAATAGTATACATATATAAAGGAATAGAATAGAAAAGAAATGTTCTATTTTATTCTTTTTGGAAATTGGAAAACTATTCGAAAACATTTAAAATTTGAAAACAATTCAAAATCAAAATTCATTTGAAAACTTTTTAAAATTGATTCGAAAATTTTTCAAAATTGATTCGAAAATTTTTCAAAATTGATTCGAAAACTTTTAGAATTCAAATAGTTTTCCAATTTCCAAAGAGAATAAAATAGCGTACAAAATAAAGGAATAGAATAGAAAAAAATGTTTTTCTCTTCCATTACTTTATTTTCTATTCCATTTCATTCTTTTTGGAAATTGGAAAACTATTCGAATTGGAAAAAATTTTAAATTTGAAATTGATTCAATTCGCAATTGATTCGAAAACATTTCGAATCGATTTGAAAACGAATAAACTAAATGAATCCCGAAAACAAATAAAACGCATTAAATAAATTTAACTAAATGAATTTATGTAGAACAAATATATATATTTGCGCTAAATCCTAAGCCACCCTTAAAGGGTAGTAATTGAAACACCTCCACTAAAGAGGTATCAGGTAACACATACAGTGCAAAAATATTAAAATTTTGAATCATAACATGGAAGTGACCAAAACAAAGATTTGAAAGTGAAAAAAAAACAGTGATGTTTATTGTATATAAAATTACAAGCAGTAAAAAAACTCACATTTCATTCGTAAAAGATCAGCCTTAAGCCTGTTGCGCACGCCGAACCTCAAACAGGCAAACCCGTCCGTATGGAGATCGAGGGTGATGACGTCAACACACCGCTCGTTCCGCCCTGCGTGTTTCGTGATAGGGGCCCCGAGACGACGTGACCTATCACGAAACTCATAGGCGGAACGAGCGGCGTGCTGACGTGTTTTTTTTTTCACTGAAGTCTCATATGGACTCTTTTTGCTTTGGAATCCATGTTATATATGGTCACTTGATTGGTGGCACCTTTATGGTTCAAATTGTGGTCTATATTCATGTTTTTTTTTTATACTTGTGATTCATGATCTTTATTTGTTCATTTTCGAATCTTTGTTTTGGTCACTTCCATGTTATGATTAATTTTTTTTTATATTTTTGCACTGTATGTGTTACCTGATACCTCTTTAGTGGAGGTGTTTCAATTACTATCCTTTAACCACTTCCACACAGGGCACTTATACACCTTCCTGCCCAGACCAATTTTCAGCTTTCAGCGCTGTTGCACTTTGAATGACAATTGCGCGGTCATACAACACTGTACCCAAACTTCATTTTTATTGTTTTGTTCCCACAAATAGAGCTTTCTTTTGGTGGTATTTGATCACCTCTGGGATTTTTATTTTCTGCAAAAAAAAAAAAAAAAATTACTGAAATTTAGAAAAAAAATATATTTTTTTTGTTTCAGTTACAAAACATTGTTAATAAGTACGTTTTCTACTTCACTGATGGGCAGTGATGGTACTGCACTGATGGGCATGGATGAGGTGGCATTGATGGGCACTGATGATGGGCACTAATATGCGGCACTGATAGGTGGCACCGATATGCAGCAAGGATGGGCACCGATAGGCGGCATGGATGGGCACGGATAGGCTGCATGGATGGGCACTGATAGGCGGCATGGATGGGCACTAGGGATGCGCTCCTTGTATAAGACTGACAGGCGTCTCAGCCAATCAGGTTGGCCTATTCTGGCTACCGGTAACCTGATTGGCTGAGACGCCTGTCAGTCATCGAGGGCGGTAGAAGACATCGAGGGACGTGGATGGCTGACTCCAGTAAAGGTAAGTGCCGGGCAGGGGGGGAAAGGGGCACTTTACAGGGCACAGCGGCGACATCAATGGGCACAGTGGCGACAATAGGCACAGTGGGGACAATGGGCACAGTGGGGACAATTAAAGGGCACAGTGGCGACAATTAAAGGGCACAGTGGTGACAATTGATGGCACAGTGGCTGTGTTTGATGGCATGGCACAGTGGCTGCGTTTGATGGCATGGCACAGTGGTGCGAATTGATGGCACAGTGGCTGCGTTTGATGGCATGGCACAGTGGTGACAATTGATGGCACAGTGGCTGCGTTTGATGGCATGGCACAGTGGCTGTATTTAATGGCATGGCACAGTGGTGCGAATTGATGGCACAGTGGCTGCGTTTGATGGCATGGCACAGTGGTGACAATTGATGGCACAGTGGCTGCGTTTGATGGCATGGCACAGTGGTGACAATTAATGGCACAGTGGCTGCGTTTGATGGCATGGCACAGTGGCTGCGTTTGATGGCATGGCACAGTGGTGCGAATTGATGGCACAGTTACTGCGTTTGATGGCATGGCACAGTGGTGACAATTAATGGCACAGTGGCTGCGTTTGATGGCATGGCACAGTGGTGACAATTGATGGCACAGTGGCTGCATTTGATGGGCACAGTGAGGCTGCAATTTTTTTTTTCGTTTGCTCCCCCCCAAAAATTTTGAGCACCAGCCGCCACTGATTACAAGGTACGTACAGCATAAAAAAAATAATAATAATTGCGGACTGTACTTGTTACGTATATAAGGGAGTTGGTCAGATATACATGCTATTAGGGTAAACCTCCACTTTAATTTTTCACGGCTCCTTGTAGTGTTTTACGTCACCGCATTTTGTACGGTCGGAATTTTGTCTGATAGTGTGTATGCAAGACTGATGGAAGACAGCTTGATCGAAATTCTGACGAAAAATTCCATCAGATTTTAGTCCATCAGAAATTCCTATCGTGTGTACACAGCATTAGTCTTCTCTAATAAGTCTGCATCCCTGTTGATCTTTTTATTGTAAAAGATGGTGAATGGCGTGCGCGTTGGTGATGGAGATGGAGTCAGCTCAATAGACAATTAAACAACAATTTGCATGTGATTTTTATGAAAAGTAATTGTATTCCATCGCCAACTTACCTGCCGTGCGTTTCTGTCCCACTCGGATAACTCCCACAGCGTAAATGTGGCAAAGGCCAAAGCTGCAAAATACAAAGAAGATTTTATCAGGATTTAAAAGCTATAATTTACAGATCCTCTGCGGACTCCCGCCTTATGCTTCTCTCTCTCAGTTTGATACTTTATCATAATTGACGGAAAGAAAATGCACTTTATAAAAACACTGAGCAAAGAAGTGCGGGAGAGATGACTCAAAGAATCAGGAATCCATGAAAAGTATACTTGGCAAAGGTTCTACAGGAACGAGAATGAAAACAGATGCGCACAGGACGTAGTTTAAAGTGGACCTTGTGGTGACCATTTAAAAGGAAACAAACACATTATTATTCTAAACGAAGATAATTACATAGTTAATCCTGATGGTTAGGCAGGGTTGCTTGTAAAATTTACCTGCCAGGTATAGTTGCCTTGCCCTGATAGGAGGTCAATTGGTTCCACCCTAATTCTGGAATTCCTGCACTTCTCGCTTCTGTCACTGGTGGCATTAGATAAGACAAGAGCATTGCAAGGACAGATTAGGTGTCTCAGCCAATGGGGAGAGATTTTATTAACGCGGAGTTCCACCCACAAATGGAACTTCTGCTTTAAGGGAAGGTGACCCCCTGGCATGTAATTTTTTGGGTGGGGGAGCGGAAACCCTCTTTTTAGAGGGTTCCAGCTCCCACTTCCTCCCGGGTCACCACGGCTCCGGAAGGAATTTTACCTCTCCCCCTCTCTCTCGGCAATGATCTGGGTCCCAGATGATTGCCGGGCAATCATGGCACGCAGGTCGCGTATGCGCAGTGCGTGCCCAGCTGTGAAGCCACAGCCAGGCGCCCTCAGTCATGATGCCGGCGCCAAAGAGAGGAGGGGGCTTCGTGCGCCCACATCGCTGGAGTGTCTGATTAATAAAAATCAGCAGCTATAATACTCCTCAAGCGCACCCCTGCTATCCTGCTGGGTCCCTGGCTTGGCACTCACTGAAGCTTTCCCACTTCTTTCCCCAGGTGATGAGAATACTGCTCTGGTATTTGCTCAAGCTTACTCACTGTAGTCTCCAGTAATAAAGTGGATGGTCCCTTAGTGGCGACTGCTTCTCCTACCTCTGACCACAACTGGTTCACTGTCCGGTTGAACCTTCGCAACTCGATTGGACTCCAATCCTGAAGTCCCAACCCTACTCTGCTTCTTCTGCTCCTGGATAAGCCTCAGGCAGCCTAGCAGCCAGGTGTCCCTGGGATAGGCATCTGGCTTTGCGGCCTAGCAACCTGGGGCGACAAAACACACGTCCACATAGACAGCCATCCAGGTGGCACAGAACCCTGATCGCCTGACCAAATAAATAGGCTCTCCCAGCAGGCCAAAGGGCTAACGAAAACCCCTGCCAATTGGCTGAGACACCCCATCCATTCATAATCTGAACTTGCTATGCCCTATCTAATGCCACCAGATACCCGGGCATCTAGTGACAGAAGAGAGAAGTTGGCTGAAACACCCCATCCATTCGCAATCTGACCTTGCTATGCCCTATCTAAGGCCTAGCCAGCCTAGCAGCCAGGTGTCCCTGGGATAGGCCTCTGGCTTTCCGGCCTAGCAACCTGGGGCGACATAACACACGTCCACCTTTAGGGGCGGACTGACCATTCGGGCACTGCCTGAGGGCCTCATGCCACTAGGGGGCCCCATCAGGGTTACCAGCCTCAGTAAAACCAGGGACAGTATGGAAAAATCTGTGTTTTAAAAAAATCCCAAGAATCTTTAGTACCTTTTCAGTGTGTGTATGTGTATTCTGTGTGTATGTATACTGTGTGTGTATACTGTGTGTGTGTTCTGTGTGGCCCCATAATCTCCTATTGCCCGGGGGCCCCATAATCTCCTATTGCCTGGGGGCCTCATAATCTTCTATAGCCCGGGGGCCACATAATCTCCTATAGCCCGGGGGCCCCATAATCTCCTATTGCCCGGGGGTCCCATGAGTTGTCAGTCAACCCCTAGTCCACCTAGACAGCCACCTAGGTGGCACAGAACCCTGATCACCTGACTCCACCCAAATAAATAGGCTCTCCCAGCAGGCCAAGGGACTGAAGAAACCCCTGCCAATTGGCTGAAACACCCCATCCATTTATAAACTGACCTTGCTATGCCCTATCGAATGCCACCAGATACCCGACCATCTAGTGACAGAAGAGAGAAGTTGGCTGAGACACCCCATCCATTCATAATCTGACCTTGCTATGCCCTATCTAATGCCACCAGCCACAGTGCCCCCTAGTGACAGAAGAGAAAAGATGCACCAATTCCAGAATTAGAGAGGAATCAGTGGATCTTCTAACAATTAGCTAGGACAACTACTACCTGGAAAACTAAATTTGTTAGCAACCCATCTAAACACCAGGGCGCTACGCAAAGTGACATTAGGTGAATTGCTGTACAGAGATCCGGGTTACAACGCCACAAAGCGCAATAAAAGAAAACGTCTCGCGTCTCCTCGATGGCTCACAGAGAAATGATATCTAAATTGCAAAGCAGGCTTATGTGTCAGCCACTCCCGTCTCCCGCTATCAGTTTGTCATTTTCCGTATACCGCATGCAAGACAAGCGGATGCGCCAGCCTGTGCATCTTCCCCATAGAAAATGTCATTAAAAAAAATAAAACGCCAGCTCCGGTGTAATCCGTGGAAAATGGCATCTATCCCCTCCACAAAGCCGCTTTCGGAATATTGCTTTTTCGCCTGCGCCGGTACAACTATAGCAATAATAAGACATTTATTGGGCAGAAATGGACTGAATTTTTATGACTCATAAGAGTGAGAGTATTTACAAGGCTAATCCATTCTCCCTGCGCCGAGGCTGTCGGAGAAAGAGAAAAAAAAAAAACATCTGTTTTGTGTTGAACATCAATTTCTATGCGCAGCATTTGTTCCATAACAAACAGAGGTGCTCATTTTCCTAAACAATCGCGAGAATCACGCTGGCAGGAGCCAGTAGACAACTGTGGAATGACGATCTGTTTAAAAAACAAAAAAACACAAAGCAATATATTGAACGCTATGTCTCGCGCAGATGGGATGTACTTAAAATTCACACAAAGAAAATGTTTATTTTATTTTTTTCCCTTTCGCTGCCTGTAATTGTGCCGTGTTATAAGGATCATTACGGAATGCTGGATAAACAAGCAGTGTCTCAGTTAAAGGTTTGTATGTTTTTTTTAAAGCAGAACTCCGGTCAAAAATAAAACAAAGGAATAGCTCATTTTGTTTTGTTTTTTCAAATCTTCTATTGTCCAATTTTGGTGAGCCTGTGCGAATCGTAGCCTCAGTTTGCTGTCCTTAGCGGACAGGAGTGGCACCTGGTGTGATCTTCTGCTGCTGTAGCACATCTGCTTCAAGGTTCAATGTGTTGTGCATTCTGAGAGGGTATTCTGCATACCTTGGTTGTAACGAATGGTTATTTGAGTTACTGTTGCCTTTCATCATTATTATTATTATTTCAGGTACTTATATAGCGCTGTCAATTTACACAGCGCTTTACATATACATTGTACATTCGCATCAGTCCCTACCCTCAAGGAGCTTAGGGCCAGATTCACGTAGGTGAGCGGCGGCGTAACGTATCATAGATACCTTACACCGCCACAAGTTTTCATCGCAAGTGCCTGATTCACCAAGCACTTGCGATGAAAACCTACGCCGGCGGCCTCCGGTGCAAGGCGGGCCAATTCAAATGGGTGTGTGCCATTTAAATTAGGCGCGCTCCCGCGCCGGACCCTATGCGCATGCTCAGTTTCGTAATTCCCATCGTGCTTTGCGCGCCGTGACGTAATTTTTTTCGAACGGCGACGCGCGTAGCGTAATTCCGTATTCCCGGACGGCTTACGCAAACGACGTTCAATTTTAAATTTCGACGCGGGAACGACGGCCATACTTTATACAGCAATACGATTGCTGAGGGGGGCGCATGCGCGGCGCGATGCTGATGGGAAGTGCCTAGACACATCTCCTCCACACCCGGTCACATAACGGCCGTTTCCCCAGGGCTACATCGCTCGTTTCCGGACCAAAACCACCAGCACCCCTGCGGGAATACGAGGTGCATGCCTGGCACAAAAAAGAAAAAATTTCACGGCCAGCAGCACACGCTGACAAACTTTTTGATGACCATGGAGCAGAGAACAGGGAAGACATCCCAAAATGGCGCCTGCAGCAGCGTGTGGGGAGAAGATGAGATCGTCTCACAGCCCTCTAAAACTCTACAGAACTGTGAGTACAACTCCCCCCTATCTAAGGCGGACTTGGATGAAAGCCTCACAAAAATCTTTAACAAGTTAGTGGAAAAGATTGAAATCGAGGTACACAAGTCCACTGCTGCATTATCGCATGAAATTGCTAGTATAGGTGGCCGCACCGATTTATTGGAGACAAAACATGATGAACTTTCCCTGGCTCATAATGACCTGAGAAAGGACTATGAAAACCTAGCTGACAATTTCGCTTTTATGCAGGCCCAAGTTGAGGATTTGGACAATCGCAATCGCCGCCAGAACATTAGATTGCGCGGTATACCAGAAACTATCACTGATCTTTTACCAGCAGCATCCCAGATATTCCACAATCTTCTCCCAGAGAAACAACTATCTGCCTTTTCCTGTGACAGGATTCACAGGGCTCTCCGTCCCAAACCCCCACCTGAAAATCCCCCCAGGGATATCATCATGTGCATGAAGGATTTCCTGGTGAAGGAAGACATCATGCGCGCCTCCAGAAATGCACCTAACATATCTTTTGAAGGGAAACGCATACAGATTTTCCCTGACATCTCCCCAGCCACACTTGATAGGAGACGCAGGATGAAGGAGGTCACCTCAGTCCTGCAATCAGCCAGGATAAGATATCGCTGGGGATTTCCATTTAAACTGACCATTCCTCATAATGGCTCTACATACACTGTATATAATGTAATTGAAGGCAAGGAACTATTGATCAAATTAGGTCTATTGCCCCCTGAGCCCCATCCTCGGCTCCCTGCCACCCCAAGACCCTCACCTATTTGGTCTACTCCTTCCAACAGACGCAGCCAACGTGACCAGAGGAGATTGTTCAACCCACATCAAAACTAACCTGGATGCTTTCTATATGTTCACTTTAAGAAATAGCACTACCTACAATACAAACTTATATTCCACTGTAATATATCCAAGCCCTATACCCTGGTGCAACCAAGAGACAGATTCCCGCGACCTCTTATAGCCACTGCAGAGTGTTTTCTTGTCAACGTGCACTGAAGATAGACTACATCCAGGACACTTGTCCAACACTCACCCCAAGTTATAATTCACTTCGCTATGGATATCCCCTCCAGGCAGTGGTCCAATCCTCCAACCTGATCCTGTATTTTTTCCCATGCCTCTGAATGGGATTATATTATAGTCCCATTCATCCACAGGGGTTCGAGGGGGGCCACCCCAGGCTTCCTCTCTATATCCCCCCACAGGAAAACAGGACTGCCACCTATCTCACCTGGACATCTCCCACTTTGCTGAAATATCTTGGACACAAATTATTTTGTCACCTCCCTGTCATGCTCCTAACCTGACAGCATACATTTACAGTAGATAATTATGGCCGTGCTCTCTAACCTTAGAGTATTAAGTTGCCACACTGCAATTTAATCCTGCCATGCACATTTATTATGATGTTTATACTTACAGTTGAACCGGTTCTCCTTAAGACCGGGTGTGTCCGCCGTTGCTGGATTGTCCCCACTCCCGCCTCGATCCCTCTTTTGATCCCCACTTGTTGTGGTCTGGAGAGATCGGATGCGGGAAATGGACCATTTTTATTGGTCCTTCATGTTAATGTTTTTTTTTTCTTCTTATTTTATCTTAATGCAGTTTGAAATCAGATCGAAGGGGTTCTCACCCCTCCTAGGGATCTTATTTAACATCAGAAATGTTATATCATTTTGTTCTTTATGCAAAAAAATAACTTTTTTTATTACAGGCATAGTGTACGGTTATCTCGGTCGGTCTACATACATAGATATACATGGTTACATTCATATGTTATATTTTTGTGCTTACTACACATATTCTGGTATGTCAAGAATACTGATGTCAAACAGACGTACCTCAAGCCCTCAGTATTCTTCACAATACTACGAAGGTATAGGCCCTGAAGAAGTATGCATGATATGCTTCTATGTCCTACAGTCTCTTCAACCCCTGATAGGGTCTGCGGTCCTACTCATAGGATGTTACTTATTCAGTGATGGGTCTTAAAATAATATCACATAATACTAATGGGTTTAATTCCCCCAATAAGCGTAAAAAGGCCTTCCAACAATATAAGAAAATGGGCGCTGATATCATTCTCCTCCAGGAGACCCATTTTGTATCCGCTAATCACCCTAAATTTTTTCATAAGTCCTACAATCAGGTGTACCTCACCTCATATGCTAACAAAACAAGAGGTGTTGCCATTTTTATACGTAACTCTATTATCTTTGATGTGCATCATGTGTTCAGGGACCCTGAGAGTAGGTATATCATCCTAAAGGGAACCATTAACAACAGGGAGATCACCATAGCCTCGGTTTATGCCCCTAACGATACCCATACCTCTTTTTTCATCAAATTCTTTGAGACAATGGACAAATATCACTCCCCCCATACAATAATTGGTGGTGACTTTAATCTAGCAGCCCACCCAACCCTTGATAGAAGTATTATATCCCCACATACTAAATCATTTTCTAAAACGATAAACCGCCTACTGAACAAATCTCAATTATTGGATACTTGGAGAGCCCACAACACAGGTATCAAGGCCTATACTCACTATTCACACCCACATGACTGCTACGCTAGACTGGATTATATATTCTCCACCCCTATTCTGCTAGCCAATTCCTCTCAAGCCCAAATACACCCTTGTCCATGGTCGGACCATAACATATGCTCATTCACAACCACATACATAGGCCTAACTCCCTCCCCCTTTAACTGGCGTCTCAATGATTCCCTTCTAACTAACCCCATTAGTAAAGCCACTATCTCCTCTCATATAGAAAATTATTTCTCTGACAACATCAATGAAGAAACCCCTCCTACATCAATATGGATAGCACACAAGGCAGTCCTTAGGGGCCACATCATCAGTCTGGCTGCATCCAAGAACAAAGAAAGGCAGGCGGATATTAAACGCCTTACTAATGAGCTCCATCATCTATATATCAAATTACACCACACAGTTGATCCCTCCATAACTCAGCAAATCCAAGACAAACGTAAATCCCTTGACTTAATCCTTTCCACCAATGTTGAAAAGTCTCTCAGATTTTCCAAGGCTAAATACATGCTTCACTGCAACTCCCAATCGGCGATGTTTGCAAGGAAGCTTAAACAGGATAGTAACCCCACTCACATCTACAAACTTAGAAATAACAGTGGCAACATAGTCTCCCACCCACAGAAAGTAATGGAAATTTTTACTTCCTTCTACAGAGATCTCATGTCAGACCCTAACACTCCCCCAGGTAACGCCGCTAAGTCATGGCTAAATAACCTTAACCTCCCTTCCCTGAATCAGGAGCAATTGGATTCTCTTAATGCACCATGTACAACAGAAGAAATCACACACACCATTAAGTCACTTAAATCCTCCACAGCACCAGGCCCTGACGGATATACTTCCGCATACTACAAAAAATTTGCTACCCTCCTTGCCCCCCATCTTAAAAATCTATTTAATCAAGTCTTGGGAGGCAACGCCTTCCCAGATGAGATGCTATTAGCCAACCTATCCCTCATCCCCAAGCCGGACAAAGATCATTCACTCCCCCAAAACTTCCGTCCCATCTCTGTCCTAAATAATGATATTAAAATTTTCGGTAGGATCCTAGCTGACAGGCTTGCCCAAGTAATTTCCCCATTAGTACACATAGACCAATCGGGCTTTATTCCCAATAGACAGATCACAGATAACATCAGGCTTGTTACCAATATTATTCAAGATGCTAACCTACACTCACGTCAGACATGTCTTCTTAGTCTTGACATTCACAAGGCGTTCGACAGCGTCAGCTGGTCATACCTGAATAACCTACTACCCAAATTCGGTATCTCTGGAGCATTTTTGCAGGGATTCAATGCTCTCTATAGCTCCCCAAAAACCCGTATCCGTTTACCTGGCATAAACTCTGACTTCTTTCCTCTTGGTAGAGGCACCAGACAGGGTTGTCCCCTGTCCCCACTCCTCTTTGCTTTGGCCATGGAACCTTTGGCCCAAGCGATCAGAACCAACCCAGATATCAAAGGCTACACCAAGGATCAAAAAGAATACAAAATTAGCTTATATGCGGATGACGCACTGATATACATCACTAACCCCCATCTCTCCTTACCTATACTTCTTCAACAACTAGACCTCTTCCATAAAATCTCAGGACTTAAAATCAATTTAAGCAAAAGCTCAGCATTGTCAATCAACATCCCCCCAACTAACCTTGGCCTACTACAATCCAACTTCCCTTTTACTTGGATCACATCCTCATTCAAGTATTTGGGCATTAACATCACTCCACTTCATAGTGACCTATTCAAAACTAATTACATCCCCTTATTCACACGCATCGCCTCCCTCTTGAAACACTGGTCCACTTACCATATCTCCTTCTTAGGCAGAGTCTGCGCAATTAAAATGAATATTCTCCCCAAACTCTTGTACCATTTCCGTACACTACCAATCAATGTCCCCAAATCTAAAATTGAAGCCCTACAGAGACTCATCAACAAATTCATTTGGGCGGATAAAAGACCAAGATATAGCTATGCTCTACAATTTAGATCTCAATCTGCAGGTGGACTTGGTCTCCCGAACTTATGGAAATACTTCCTATCTGCGCGCCTGTCACAAATTTCCCAATGGTTCTCCCCAAATAAAAATATCCCCTGGTTGAGCTTTGAAACCTCATCCATACACCCACTCCACTTACAGGGAATTCTCTGGTCCAAATATGTCCTTTACAAAGACCTTATCAAAAGAAATATTATAGTCGCCCATGCATTCAAGCTTTGGCAAGGTTCTAGAGACATTTTTGCACTATCCTCTGATATCTCGCCACACGCATCATTCTTAGGTGACCCTAGACTCCCCCTTGCATTTAAAAATAAACACCTATTCTCACTTTGGATTCACCATGGCCTGACCTCCTTGGGCTCACTGCAATCCAAGTGGACTTTTAGATCTTTCGATTCCCTTCAAAGAGACTTTAACCTCCCCCCATCAGAATTGGAAAGATTCCAACTGATCAAATCCTTCTTCCAAACATACTACTCTATCTCCACGAACACCCAAATAACATCATTTGAGAGAATCTGCAAATCCTCATCCCGAGATAGGGGCATGATCTCCACACTATACACATACCTCAATGATTTTTCTACCCCGGAAAAAACCCAACCCATGCTTCACTGGGAGTCAGATCTCAATGTAGAACTCCCACTGGAGACATGGAACTCTATGATAGAAAATCTCAAGAAGAGCAATAAGGCAGTCTCCTTCAGAGAATCCCCTATCAAATTGTTTACAAGATGGTATCTCACACCTTCGAAAATTCATTCCTTCTACCCCTCGGCCTCTTCGGCTTGCTTTAGAGGCTGCGGATCAGAGGGTACCCTACTCCACCTATTCTGGAGCTGCCCTTACCTCTCACAGATATGGTTGGAGGTTGCTCAAAGATTTGAGCGCTCCTCCAAACAAAAAATATCCCCAACCCCCTTAATCTGCCTTCTATACAATAACATCCCGGATATTCCCCTTCCATGCTCTAGACTCCTTCACTCACTGTGCAGCTCGGTTCAGTGGATGATAGCACTTAACTGGAGGTCTAATGTAGTAATATGGTCACAAGTGCTTGATAGGATGGAGCTTTTGAAGATCTCAGAGCGAATATTTCACACAATCAATGATAGCCTACACATCTTCGAAACGAAATGGTCATACTGGTAGATCACAATTAATAGTTTTTTTTGACAACTATGTACATTCTTAGCTCTTGTGCTGCACAACATTGTATACCACTTAAATATTGTCAATTATTGTTATAATACCTCATGTATTACCGTCCTCCTGATATGCCTTTTAAAAAAAATTCTATGCCTTTATATACCTATGCTTGTACTTTACTTTTTTTTTGTACTATCCAATAAAAAACTTTTGTAAACAAAAATACGATTGCTGAGTAAAGTTAGGGCACCCAAAACGACGACTACATTTGCGACGGGAAACTAGACTAGCGGCGACGTAGCGAACGCGAAAATCCGTCGTGGATCGCCGTAACTTCTAATTTGCATACCCGACGCTGGTTTACGACGCAAACTCCCCCCAGCGGCGGCCGCGGTACTGCATCCTAAGATCTGACAGTGTAAAACAATTACACCTGTCGGATGTTCTGGCTATCTATGCGTAACTGATTCTATGAATCAGTCGCATAGATAGTCTGAGAGATACAACATCGTATCTCGTCTGTGAATCTGGCCCTTAGAATCTAAGGTCTCTAACTCACATTCATATACTAGGGCCAATTTTTAGACAGAAGCCAATTACCGTATATACTCGAGTATAAGCCGACCCGAATATAATCCGAGGCACCTAATTTTACTAAAAAAAAAAAAATGGTAAAACGTATTGACTCGAGTATAAGCCTAGGGGGTCCATGTGTATGCCTCACTGTGTCCATGCCTCACTTTGCCTCACTGTGCCTCACTTTGCCTCACTGTGTCCATCTGCATGCCTCACTTTGCCTCACTGTGTCCATCTGCATGCCTCACTGTGTCCATCTGCATGCCTCACTGTGCCCATGCCTCACTGTGTCCATGACTTGACTGACGTTTAACATTGGAGTCTATGGAAGGGGTACCCGGCTTTAAAAAAATCGGTGCTCCCCAGCCGTAAATCCCCCAAACAACAAACTTTGCACACTTATAGAGGAGAAACGGGGCTACATGTGTGCAAAGTTCCGGGTCCAGGGGACCTACGACCGGCCGGTTCCAGGTCCCCAAATTCACTGGAGAAATTACTGTTAAACATGGGAGTCTATCACAAAAATTTGAGAAGGTATGGAACTGTTGTCTAGATGATAACACCACGGTAAATGATCCAGTAGCAAATGCCTAGATAGATAATGTGTCTGCAGTTTGTTAGCTATAGTATTGACCCAACTATTTTCATGCTGCACTCTTTTGTCAATACCGATTTGAGCACAGATTATCCTGAAATTACCCTCTCCCCACTTCGGGGCTATAGTATAAGTTAAGTTAGGATGTTTAAGATGTGTTGTGCCCTTTTGTCACGACCGAGGTACTGCCCCTGCGTGGGCAACTGTTCGGCCCCTGCGTGGGCTAGTTTTGTATGTCAATATAAATCTCAATAAAAAAGATTTTGCAAAAAAAAAACATGGGAGTCTATGGAAGAGCTCGAATATTGCAGCTGCTGACTTTTAAAAGAAGGGCACTTACCTGTCCAGCGCGCCTGCGATGTCGGCACCCGAGGCCGACCCTCAGTCCACGGATGCTGCTGCTGCCATCTTCGGTAAGGGAATCAGGAAGTGGCTTCACTTCCTGGTACCCTACTGCTCATGCGTGACTCACGCTGCGCAATGCCACTGGTCCCTGCTGTCTTTTGGGACCCGTGTGTCTCCCATAAGACAGCGGGGCGGCACCGGACGTGGTGTAGACTGTGGCAGATATGCAGGGGTCTATGCCCAGAAGTGGGTGCAAATACCTGTCATAGACAGGTATCTGCACCCCCCTCCCCCCTGAAAGGTGCCAAATGTGACACCGGAGGGAGGGAGGAATCCGGACAGCGGAGGTTCCATTTTTGTGTGGCCCTCCGCTTTAAGCTGACTGGAGCGCCATGAGACTTTGCACACTTTCAAAGGGTGCCATGACTAAACGAAGGCTGAGAGACATTGCATTAATTAAAGGTTAACAGAGTACATGACCGCGCTACAAATATGTTGGCAGGTAATTTAGCTCACCTATCAGTATATCAGCTGCTTCCATAGCTGGGTGACCGCCGCCGCAACTTCCTCCAGTAACAAAGAAAATTATAAAAACTTGTAAAACGGATCACATTCTCATCTGTGCAAACCCGCCATTAAATAACAATCAGTTTTCCCGTTTAATAAATTACCACCTAACATGACAAATCATACTTACTTTTCTCCTAATTTATCCCGCAGGTAAAACAAGGCGGTGAAGTTGTTCCCTTCTCTGCGCAAATTATCTCCATTTCATGTCAGGATTGATTAATTGCTCCTGAAAACATCTTACTTTTCTTGTTCTGTTAAATAGCTTTCCCTTCTCTTATATCTTCGAGAGTGATCCAGACATCATTATCTGCCACTATTAAATATTACTCAAATATAAATGATCATCAACATGGAGAAATCAATTTTATGCATGAGCGATTCTTACAATATTGTGTCAGGAACAAAAATGCTGCTTCACCTTTTTGGGAAGAAAAAAAAAAGACAGAGATAAAGTCGAAGAAACTTCATCCTTGTCCCGAATTCTGTTCAAATATTTAAAGTAGCTGTAAACTTGATCACTACAATCTCATATAAACGTTAACATGTAAACGTGTACATAAAGGCAACACTTGTTTCTTAACCCCTTCCCTACCGAATCATTGTAAAATGACGTCGGCAGGAACCCTCCCTCCAGGTGGACGTCATATGACGTCCTGGGCTTCCCAGGCTGCAGTGGCGGCTGGTGCTCAAATTTTTTTGGGGGGTGCAAACAAACGAAAAAAAACCCCATCAATTGCAGCCTCACTGTGCCCATCAATTGCCGCCACTGTGCCCATCAATTGCCGCCTCTGTGCCCATCAAACACAACCACTGTGCTCATCAAACGCAGCCACTGTGCCATGCCATTAAACACAGCCACTGTGCCCATCAATTGTTGCCACTGTGCCATGCCATCAATTAGAGGTCGACTGATATGGGTTTTTCTCTGGCCGATGCCGATATTTAGAAATCGGGGAGGCCGATGGCCGATATATGTGGCCGATTTTTGCGGCCGATTTTTGCGGTCGATTTTTGCCCTTCATCTCAGTAAATCTAGGGTGAAGAGGTGGGGAGGAGGTTGTTCTTTAGGGTAGAGAGGTGGTGTGTAGCCTATTAGTGTCCATCAGTGCAGCCTGTCAGTGCCACATCAGTGCCCACCGGTGCAGCCTATCAGTATCCATTAGTGCCCACCAGTGCAGTCTATCAGTGTCCATTAGTGCCCACCACTGCAACATCAGTGCAGTCTATCAGTGTCCATTAGTGCCCACCAGCACAGACCACAGTGCCACCTTATCAGTGCCCACCAGTGGAGCCTATCAGTGCCCACCAGTGCATCTCACCAATGCCCACCAGTACAGAGCTCTTCAGAGCCCACCAGTACAGAGCTCCTCAGTGCCCACCAGTATAGAGCTCCTCAGTGCCCACCAGTACAGAGCTCTTCAGTGCCTACCAGTACAGAGCTCCTCAGTGCCCACCAGTACAGAGCTCCTTAGTGCCCACCGTATAGCAGCTCAGTGCCCACCGTATAGCAGCTCAGTGCCCACCGTATAGAAGCTCAGTGCCCACAGTATAGCAGCTCAGAGCTCACAGTATAGTAGTTCAGTGCCCACAGTATAGTAGTTCAGTGCCCACAGTATAGTAGTTCAGTGCCCACAGTATAGTAGTTCAATGCCCACAGTACAGCAGCTCAGTGCCCACAGTACAGCAGCTCAGTGCCCACTGTACAGCTCAAGAATGTCATTAATAATGTCAGTGCCCACAAGCAGAGCGCTTGGCTCTGTTCCGTCCTCTTGCCTGGCCAAGGAGAGCTCCATCTGTCCCCTGACGTGCTGCGCGCCCCGCCTCTGCCTCCACACTACAAACCCCAGAATGCAGTGCGGCCAGTAACAGCCGATCGGCGGCCGCAGCTGCAAACTTGGGGGGAAAAAAAGAAAATCAGCAAACAGCGTCCGTGATAGCCGTTTAGAATAGACGGTAAGCGGCCGGGGGGGAGGATTTACACCCAGCACGCCCCTGCTTCTGATCCCTCACAATCGGCCTGTTTTCACGCAATAATCGGCCAATGCTGATTTAAAAAAAAAAGCGAAATATCGGCCGATATATCGGCCGACCAATATATCGGCTGATATATCGGTCGACCCCTACCATCAATTGTCGCCACTGTAGCATGCCATTGTCGCCACTGTGCCCATCAATTGTTGCCACTGTGCCATGCCATGCCATACGCAGCCACTGTGCCATGCCAAACGCAGCCATTGTGCTATGCCAAACGCAGCCAATGTGCCATGTCATTGTCGCCACTGTGCCCATCAATTGTGAACATGTGCAAAAAAAGACATTAACATAATAAAAACTTTTATGGATTTTAGTAATTAGTGTCTACATCTACTTTAATGCATTTGCTTACTTCCTTTGCCTTCAGTTGTTATTTAAGAATTCAGGGAGCATGAAACTGATCTAAAATTGCCATCGTCCATTTTTAGATTTTACTTTATTTTTTTGCTAAAAAAAAATCAAGATATTGTTTTGTTTTTTTGCTGAAAAATAAGAAGGAATGTCATTACACAGCTGAATGACCTTGGAAAGATACGAGGGGTGGTGATGCCCGGCTCTGTGATCCCCGGCGTTAGTCGCGCCTCGCTCCTTCCTGGCATTGCGCTGATACCAGGGCGAGAGAAAACCTTGAGCCTCCTCCTCATTGTTACTAATCGTTCTCGCTTCTCTCGCTGCCGCTCTTCATAAAAGGGAAGTTCGAGGTTAGGAATAAAATGGAACTGCTAATTCGCTTAGCCGGAGTGCGGAGAAAAACGTGTTGATTCAATGCGCGTTTCGAGGTTAGGGACACAATGGAGCTGTGAATTTACTTAGCCGGAGAGTGGAGAAAATGGCACTATTGAATACGCATTTCATTGTTCGCACCCGTATTTAGAATTTCGCACCTCTTTGTGTAATATACAATCCAGGCAAGCTCTAAAGAGTCCATAAAAACTTTTACATAATACATAATGTACACCTTCAGGGAAGAGCTGACAAGGTAAATGGCGGGTTAGGCCAAGGAAAAATGTCAAGGTTTTGGCAACCAAAAATTTTATGATCTCGGACACGTTTTCATCTTCTGAATGAAAACGTTTGCCTTGGAAAGGCATCAGACTTAAAGTGACACTAATCGCAGATACACAATGTCATCAAAAGTATTGGGACGCCTGCCTTTACACACACATGAACTTTAATGGAAGCTCAGTCTTATAGCTAGATTCAGTAAGAGTTAGGCCGGCGTATCAGGTACGCCGACCTAACTCGGAATCTGCGCCTACCTAAGTTTAAGTGTATTCTCAAACAGAGATACACTTAAACCTATCTAAGATACAACGGTTTGCGCCGTCCTATCTTAGGGTGCAATATTTAGGCTGGCCGCTAGGTGGCGCTTCCATTGCGTTTGGCGTAGAATATGTAAATCACTAGATACGCCTATTCACGAACGTACGCCCAGCCGACGCAGTAAAGATACACCGTTTCCGTAAGGCCTCGTACACACGACCGGATCTATTCGCTGGGATTGATCCACGGATCAGTTCCAGCAGACAAATCCGGTCGTGTGTAGGCCCGAGCGGACATTTTTCGGCGGAGATTTCTCCAGCCGACGGATTTCCAGCGGATAAAAATTTCTTAGCATGCTAAGAAATCTATCCGCTGGAATCCAGTCCAGTGGATTGATCCAGTCGTCTGTACAGACTCACCGGATCAATCCGTCCGCTCTCCTCCCTCGCATGCGTCGTAATGATTCGACGCATGCGTGGAAGTAATTACCTTCCAGCGTCGCACACGTCGCCGCGTCATCATCGCGGCCACGGCTCGACACGTCACCGCGGATGGATTCCGCGCGGATTTCGATCTGATGGTGAGTACAGCCATCAGATCGAAATCCGCCAGAGGATTTATCCGCTGGGAACGGTCCGGCGGACCGTTTCCAGCGGATATCCTCTGGTGTGTACGGGGCCTATGAGATAGGCCGCCTAAAGATAGATTTCCCCCTAGGTGGCGTAGCCAATGTTAAAGTATGGCCGCCGTTCCCGCTTCGAAATTCGAAAATTTTACGTCGTTTGCGTAAGTCGTCTGTGAATAGGGATTTACGTCATTTACGTCCACGTCTAAATCAATAGGCCCGTGCGGCCTACGTTGCCGCAATGCACACTGGAAAAATGTAGGCGGACGGCGCATGCGCCGTTCCAAAAAAATGTCAATCACGTCAGATCAAACAAAATTATCATAAAACACACCCCCTCAGCCTATTTTGAATTAGGCGCGCTTGCGCCCGCCGCATTTACGCTACGCCGCCGAAAGTTAGGAGGCAAGTACTTTGAGAATACAGTACTTGCCTCTCTGACTTAAGGCGGCGTATCGTAAATACGTTACGCTACGCCGCCTTAAAGTTGCGCGGGGCTACCTGAATCTAGCTATTAGTGCGTAGGGTTCAATATTGAGTTGGCCCACCCTTTGCAGCTATAACAGGACGTCCACCCGACAGTTGAGAGCCGCTCTGTAGACGTCTTTCGTCTATAGCGCGGTTCTCAAGTGGTTAAAAGTGTATGTTTTGTATTTAATAAACAGTTCATGCTCTGCATGTTTAACCCTCAACACCTGTGTGGCGTGCCTCGTGATTGGGGGGTTAAGGGCTGGTTATGGAAAGTCTGCCCACTGCGGGTGCGTTTGGAGAACAGGAGACACAGGTCTGGCAGAGGTGCGCAGCCGGGGTATCCGAGATCCGTCACAGCCACCATTCTCAAAATGCCTTATATGTTTAATGAATGCAAGGCGTTCTCTGAGGTAGGAAGTGGGGCAGTGACTGGGAAGCCAGGATTGTTTTTTAGTTTTTTTTCTTTTCTCAGTCTTCCCAGCCTAGAGGTGAGATCTGGGGATATATAGACCTCACATCTCTCTGTAAAGAGGACCTGTCACGCACTATTCCTATTACAAGGGATGTTTACATTCCTTGCAGGGGCAGACTGACCATTTGGGCACTCAGGCACTGCCCGAGGGCCCCATGCCACTAGGGGGCCCCATCAGGGTTGCCAGCCTCAGTAAAACCAGGGACAGTATGTAAAAATCTGTGTTTTACATCTGTCCCTGAAATGTCCCTTACCGGCATCCTTTTGGTCTAAAAATCCCAAGATTATAGCTCCCCTGCCTCTCCAGTACCTTCTCAATGTGTGTATGTATACTGTGTGTGTCTCTGTATGTGTATGTATATTGTGTGTGTATACTGTGTGTGTTTATTGTGTGTCTGTGTGTATACTGTGTATGCAGTGGCGGAACTACCGCCATAGCGACCCACGCGGGCGCTATGGGGCCCGCAGCCGAGTGGGGCCCGGTGAGCTAGCGCAAGTCAATGACCGAGTTTTTTTTTTTTTTTCCTCACCGCCGCCGCCGAGTGTCATCTATGCCATTCAGACCTGGGAAGTACCATCGGCGCTATAGGGGGGGACGCCCAAAATAAAAATAAATCCCTTCATAAAGATTCCTACGACCGCCTCCCGCAAGCCTCGGTGGCGGTATGCAGATTAAACCTTAACCATCCCAGCAAAATCAGCTCCATGTCAGCAGTTCCCTGTGTCAGCATGGAGGAGCCAAGTGTGACAGGCACCCCCCATGCTTGATGAAAAGTGTGACTGGCCACTCGGCCAGAACAGCTTGCTCCGCCTACCCTCCTCTGCGCACCTTCATCCTTCATCCTCCTCTGCGCGCTGAAGTTTCTGGAGCCGGTCGGAGGAGAGACTTTCATAATTCCTAACCATCCGGGAACGGGGAACCCCAAAGCCAGGCAGGCGGCAGCAGCAGCAGCACACACACATACTGCAGGCAAGGTCAGGTAAGACATTTCAGGTTTTATGGGAGAAGGGAAAGGGGGTGTTTAAAGACAATCCCGGCCACAAAAAGCACCAGAAAGGAACAGATTTTGGCATGACTATCAGGTATTTATTTGCATAAAGAAAAAATATTGTATATTTAAAAAAAAAAAAATGCAGGGTATCATAATAGATTATAAGGCACCATATAAGAGCAGTTCCTGGTTAAAGTTTACATACAATTTAATCAATTTCTTTCTTTCTCATCACACATTTTATGGCTTTTCTTTGATGCCTTTTCTCCAATTATATTAGAATAAGGAAAACCATAGTATAAGCACATTCTCCCTATAGGATCCAATGAATTTTTATGACATGCATATCGACCACAAAACAAAGACATATTGCTTGAATCAAATGAGAAATTACAGTTCAAATCCACTTGTCTGATGTAGGTCATTCATCAGGGACAAAAAGAGATTCAACAGGGAGACAATTAACCACTTGCTTACTGGGCACATAAACCCCCTTCGTGCCCAGGCGAAATTTCAGCTTCCGGCACTGTGTCGCTTTAACTGACATTTGCGCGGTCGTGCGACGTGCCTCCCAAACAAAATTGACGTCCTTTTTTCCCCACAAATAGAGCTTCATTTTGGTGGTATTTGATCACCTCTGCGGTTTTTATTTTTTGCGCTATAAACAAAAATAGAGCAACAATTTAAAAAAATATATATATTTTTTACTTGTTGCTATAATAAATATCCCAATTTTTTTTTAAAAAAAACTTTTTTTTTTCTGTTAAGGCCGATACGTATTTTTCGACGTATTTTTGTAAAAAAAAAAATCGCGATAAGCAACTGGTTTGCGCAAAAGTTATAGTGCCTACAAAATGGGGAACAGAATTATGATTTTTTTTTTATTATTTTTTTTTTACTAGTAATGGTGGCGATCTGCGATTTTTAT
The DNA here is from genome assembly GCF_905171775.1 of Rana temporaria. Classification (NCBI taxonomy): domain Eukaryota; kingdom Metazoa; phylum Chordata; class Amphibia; order Anura; family Ranidae; genus Rana; species Rana temporaria. The sequence continues at coordinate 134,375,946 of NC_053498.1, forward strand.
TGGGACTTCGATATTGCGGCGGACGTATCGGACACTTTTGACACAAATTTGGGACCATTCACATTTATACTGCGATCAGTGCTATAAAAATGCACTAATTACTGTATAAATGTGACTGGCAGTGAAGGGGTTAACACTAGGGGGTGAGGAAGGGGTTAAATGTGTATCCTGGGTGTGTTCTAACTGTGTGGGGGGAGGGGGGTGACTGGGGGAGGTGACCGATGCTTTGTCCCTATGTACAAGGGACACAGATCGGTCTTTTCTCCTCTGACAGCACGTGGAGCTCTGTGTTTACACCCCATCATTACACACAGAGCTCCACGTCCCTGCTGTGTTCCCGCCCGATCGCGTGTACCCGGCGGACATCGCGGCCGCCAGGTACACGCATCGGCTCTTCAGCGATCCCCCAGGACAGTGTTTACCCGCTGCGCGCCCCCCAGTGACGCGCGCGGGTAATGCACTTTAAAAGACGTCCAAAGACGTCCACTTGGCACATGAGAGCCGCGCTGTGGACGTCTTTTGTCTATAGTGCGGGTCTCAAGTGGTTAAGGAACAGGTTGGTCAGGTAAAGCTCTGCATGGAGCAAAAAAGTAGGTTTTTAGTTTGAAGGATGTGCTGGCAGCAGCAGCAGGTGACTCCACTGACTCGTGACTGAGGCGGCCAGCCAGGACCAGGTACCTACCTACGTGTACAAATGTCAGTGTCACTCACAACTGAGACTGAGAGCTAATTGCCTTATATACTACCCAGTAACTGCCACCAATGCCCAGCTCATTAAATTAATGAATGAAGCATATGCAGCAGCTAATTGAAATTCAAAGAGCAAAGAAGCTTTGCAAAGTTTGGTCACCTACTACCCAGGCTTACTAGTAGGTGACCAAACTTTGCAAAGCTTTTTTGCTCTTTGAATTTCAATTAGCTGCATATGCTTCATTAATTTAATGATCTGGGCATTGGTGGCAGTTACTGGGTCTGATGTAGAAGATAATCAGTATCATGTATATCAATCATCATGTGTATGTATGTTGTATCACCCGACCCACTTGCCATTATGCCATAACATGTTCTTAAAGCGGAGGTTCACCCTAAAAACATCTACCGTATTTATCGGCGTATAACACGCACTTTTTTCCCCTTAAAATCTGGGGGAAATCGTGGGTGCGCGTTATACGCCGATCCCCGCTTTCTGAGCGCCACCGCCGACATATACTGAGTGCAGTACCAGGTTCAAAAACAGCGCGGAAGAAGCGAGAGGACACCACGAATGCCGCAGACGGGCGCCGGACCGTACAAGGCTGCCGATGGACGCCGGGCAACTGTGAGTAACTGTATCTGTATTGTATCTGTATTGTCAGTATTTCTTTTTTTTCTTAGGATTCTCCTCTAGGTTTGGGGTGCGCACTATACGCCGGTGCGCGCTATAGGGGGGGGGGGCCCAAAAAACATTTTGCTATGGGGCCCTGTGATTTCTAGTTACGCCCCTGTGTGTATGTATACTGTATGTGTGTGTGTACTGTGTGTCTGTATGTGTATGTATACTGTGTGTATACTGTGTATGTATACTGTATGTGTGTGTGTGTGTGTATGCAGTACTTTGTGGCCCTGTAATCTATTGCCTGGGGGCCCCATAATCTCCTATTGCCTGGGGGCCCCATAATCTAATATTGCCCGGGGGCCCCATAATCTAATATTGCCCGGGGGCCCCATAATCTCTCATTGCCCGAGGGCCCCATCAGTTGTCAGTCCGCCCCTGATTCCTTGTAATAGGAATAAAAGTGATAAAAAAAATTGAGCAAAAGGAAAGTGTCAAAATAGAAAAATATAAGTAAAATATGTACATAATGTTCAAACTACACACGTGTGGTATCGCCACGAACATTAGAGTGAGAGCAATAATTCTAGTGCTAGACCTCCTCTGTAACTCTAAACTGGTAACCTGAAAAAAATTTTTTTTTTTTTTTAAGTACCAAAGTTTGGCGCCATTCCACGAGTGTATGCAATTTCAAAGCGTGATAGGTATCTATTTACTCTTTCACAATATGCAAAAAAATTGGACTAACTACTGTTTTTTTTTTTAATGCATGAAAAATGACTGCACAAATACTGTGCAAGATAAAAAGTTGCAATGCCGGGGCAGGGAATTTAAAATTTCTCTGTTTGCGGACGACATCATCCTCTCCCTGACTCACCCTAGGATTTCCCTCCCGAACCTTCAGGCGGAGCTGACTAGATATGGAGCTCTGTCTGGCTATAAAATTAATACCTCCAAGTCGGAGGCTCTCCCAGTTAATGTCTCGGGAGCAGAGATAGCCCACCTGCGAGCCAACTTCTCATATCAATGGAAAACAATCTCCCTGAAATACCTAGGGATTCGCATTACCCCGAGTTTCACCACCCTGTATCAGGAAAACTTCCCTCCCCTATTCCGCTCAATAAGATCCTTGCTGACGCAGTGGAAAAAACATCATATCTCCTGGCTCGGTCGGGTTGCCTCGATTAAAATGACAATACTCCCGAAGCTTCTATATCTTTTTCAAACATTACCTATCCCTGTCCCCTATAAACAATTGAGACAGCTTCAGTCGGATCTACTTAAATTTACCTGGAATTACAAACGACATAGGGTTCCCCAGACGGTACGAGGCCTGGCGTTCCCTAATGTGGTTGGGTACTACCAGGCCACTCAACTCCGTGCAATTACTTCTTGGTTTACTCAAAGGTCCTACAACAGGTGGACAGAGATCAAAAAGCTGTGGCTGGCCCCAGCTCACCCTAATGGCCTGCTGCGGAGTGCGAAAGCGGAGGTTCCTCCGGAACGCTTGCTGGGCTCTGTGTCGCACCTCCGACGACTCTGGCGTCGGCTGGCTCGACCCTGTGGACTGTCCTCAGAGCGTTCGCTCTTGACCTCATTTATGTATAACCCTGAGGTGCCAGATAGCCTCACTCACCAAATGTCACATCCGTGGACATCCGGGAATCTGTTCCACTTTGGGAATCTGGTGGACCCCCTGTCTCGCAGGCTGATACCCTTCTCTAGCCTCCAAACTAAATTTGATCTCCCTCGGCAGGTGTTTTAAAGCTACTTGCAAATTCGTCATTACGCCGAGTCCATAAAACCTGACCTGCAATTCTCCCCTCCAACTCATTTCGAACGGCTAGTTTTGGCCGCCTCGGCTCAGAAAGGTCTTATTTCGGATATTTACAAAATTCTTAATGCCTACCCCCTAGAAGCACGGGGTAAACATTCTTATATGATCTGCTGGGAAAAAGCCCTTAACGAGGAAATACCCTTAGAACAGTGGAGGACTATCTGGTCCCAAGCAGCTAAGAGCTCCCTTTGTACCCTATACAAAGAAAATGCATATAAGATCCTCCTGTTTTGGTACATGACCCCTGATGTGCTTCACTCCATATATCCTACTACCTCGGACCGCTGCTGGCGCTGTCAGGGAGATAGGGGCTCTCTCTTTCATATTTATTGGAGTTTCCCACTGATCGCTCCCTACTGGATCATGATGCAGGGGTTGTTGGGCCGCCTTTTAGGTATGCAGGTCCCTCTGGCCCCCAAATTCTTCCTGCTGGGCCTATCCCCTCTGAGAACTGCCAAGCCTTACAAAAAGTTAGCACGCCATATCCTCACGGCTGCCCGCTGTCTTGTGGCCCTAAACTGGAAATGTAGTTCTCCCCCTACCCCTGAGGCCCTGCACGCTAGGATTAAGGATGTGGAGCTGATGGATAGAATGACTGCCCGAATACAGGACAGATTGGAGGCCCACGACGCTGTTTGGGAGCCATGGCGCCTTCGGGAGGACCCGCAGTGACCAGGTATACAAGCTCACTCGATAACCTTTTCCTCTCCTTCTCTCTCTACCCCTTATTTTCTTTCTTTTTTTTCTCCCTCTCCCGTCTTCTTTTTTTCTTTCTATATCCCTCCTACTGGGAGTACCTTTGTAACTTCACTCATGCTTAGATTTTTGCAGTGTACTGCTGTTTATTGCTTTGATATGGCTTCCTCAACCCTAGTCCTGGGTTTACTAATATACTGGAGCGCAAAGCTGGTCCACATTGACCATTACCCAGTTGTCTGTACTATAGATGAACATGTGCCTTACCTCCTTATGCCGTATCTTCTGTTCATGTATGTTGTAAGCAATCTTTGGTTTTCAATAAAAAAGTTATTTGAGAAAAAAAAAAAAAAAGTTGCAATGACCACCATTTTATTCCCTAATGTTTGGGGGTTCTGAGTAATTTTCTAGCAACAAAAATTATGATTTTTACATGTAGGAGAGAAGTGTCAGCAAGTAGTGAAAAAAATGACAGATTTAGAGTAATATTTGCCTGTATGCAAAGCTTGGAAACTTCATGACTGCATCTTGAAAGAATTCTAATTATCCACTGGATCTCAGAGGATAATTAGTCAATGCTACACTGCCAAATACCAGAAACATTACAAATAAAAGAAGCAAAAAGTGGCAAATAACAAAAGATCACAAGCAAGACGAGAGACACCGGATGATAAATGTTACATTCCGTATTGTATGTATCTAAAAATGGAATGCTGTCCTTTAAAGGGAGATTATAATTGGTTTTAGTCGATTTATATTATATTCTTTAAATATATAAATCATTCCATAAATGTATAAATGATTAAAGTAAATAACGGCAAAACGTTGTTTGGTTTGGTTTTGGATAAGGTAGAGAAAGGTTAGATGGGAATGTTTTGTTGCCATATGCGTGCCAGTGGGAAATTTTCCATTACTTCCTATTCTCTACACATTGGGCCAGATCCACAAATAACCTGCGTAACTTAAATCTTCCGATTTAAGTTACACCGCCGCAAAATTTCTACCTAAGTGCCCGTCCAAAAAGCACTTACCTTGAAATTTGCGGCGGTGTAACTTAAATGTGTCCGGCGCAAGGCTTGCCGAATCTAATGGTGCGAGTCCCATTTAAATTAGGCGCGCTCCCGCGCCGGACGTACTGCGCATGCTCCGTCGGGTAACTTACCCGACGTGCATTGCGCTAACAGACGTCGCTCCGACGTCATTTGCTTAGACGTTAACGTAAATGGCGTCCAGCGCCATTCACGGACGTCTTACGCAAACGACGTAGAGTTTAAAATTTCGACGCGTGAACGACGGCCATACTTAATAGGGCTTAGTCAAATAGGACTTAGCCCTATTTTTACACGGCGTAACTCGACGTAAACAACGTAGATTTATCGCGACGGGCCCGTCGGAACTTTCGTGGATCGCCATAGGTGTTCATTTGCATATTCTAGGCCAGCCGCAATGGCCTCGCCACCTAGCGGCCGGCCTAGAATTGCATCCTTAAGATCCGACAGTGTTATTCAATTACACATGTCGGATCTTCTGTCTATCTATGGTAAACTGATTCTGTGGATCAGTTCCATAGATAGAAACAGGTATACGACGGCGTATCAGTAGATACGCCGGCGTATCCCTTTTGTGGATAACCCCCATAAATTGTAGAATAGCCCCTCGTTGTGATTAAAATTAGGGGTTGATTTATGATAACGAGTAACGCGTGTCATGATCCTACAGGGTAAAAATGACCGCACTAGCCAAGCAGATACTGGCTGGAAAAGGCGCCCAGAGGCGATTCAGTTTGCATGCGTTGCGCTATACAAGTCATTCATTCATTCAACAAGCATTTTGACAATACGAGCACTTTTTTGGGGGAAATTCCGATTCGGTTTGCGACAGCGGCGTGCAGTACCGCATTCGGCCTGGGGTGGGGGGGGGGCGCCGGAGCCGAGTGGAGCCGATCAGAGCCGTTCGGAAATACTTTGAAAAACGTGTAAATAGTCTGTTCCCGAGCCTTTCCAAGGTTTTTCCGAGTTTAGCCGAGCTGTCCCTGAGCCTTTCCAAGTATTTCTGAGGCTCTCCAGTGCCCCCCCACCTCTGGCGGTATTGCATGCCATAGAAGTCAATGCGGGAAAAAAATATTTTCATTTCCATTGACTTCTATGGAAAAACTCGCTTTGATATGCGAGTACTTTGGATTATGAGCATTCTCCTGGAACGGGTTATGCTCGTAATCCAAGGTTCCACTGAACTTGAGAGTGCAAACTCTGGCGCAGCTCTGCATAGAAACCAATCAGCTTCAAGGTTTTATTCTCAAAGCCTAATTGAACAAGTTGAAGTTAGAAGCCGATTGGCTACCGTGCAGAGATGCAACAGATTTTGCATTTGGCAGTTTTAGTAAATTATCCCCTTTAGTGTCTCCATTGGGACATTTCCCCTCTAGTTCCGGTCTGGTAGCTATCCAAAATTTGGATTTCCAAGTACTTTTATACCAAGTGACAATGGGACTAGGTCAAATAGCGCCCGGGGTAAAAATGATGGGGTGTTAGGTGGGTAAGAGGTAGGTAATATATGGGGAAGTGGGTTGGGGGGTGAGATGGAGGGTAGGTGCTGTGACTTTTGGAGGTGTGGTCCATGGCACAAGGACAGGATAATGAAATGTGGCAGAGCTTATACTCGAGTATATACGGTACATTTAGTACATTTTAGTCGACTAAAACTAATTTTAGTCATCTAAAATCTAATGAGTTTCTCTATAATTTCCAAACTCAAATATATATTGCTGGAGTGAAAAATAGAATATGTTATTATTTATGGTGTTGAGGTATGAATATGCACTATAGACCAGTGTTCATTTTAAAGTCAAATTTTTATTTAGTTTTAGTCTTAGTCTTTTGACTAAAATGCAGATTTAGGGCCAGATTCACCAAAGAGATACGACGGCGTATCTCCTGATACGCCGTCGTATCTCTGTTTCTATCTATGCGACTGATTCATAGAATCAGTTACGCATAGATATCCCTAAGATCCGACAGGTGTAATTGTTTTACACTGTCGAATCTTAGGATGCAGTACCGCAGCCGCCGCTGGGGGGAGTTTGCGTCGTAAACCAGCGTCGGGTATGCAAATTAGGAGTTACAGCGATTCCCGACGGATTTTCGCGTTCGCTACGTCGCTGCTAGTCTAGTTTCCCGTCGCAAAGTTAGTCGTCGTTTGACCTGCCCTAACTTTACTCAGCAAACGTATTGCTGTTTAAAGTATGGCCGTCGTTCCTGCGTCAAAATTTTAAATTCAACGTCGTTTGCGTAACACGTCCGGGAATACGGAAGTACGCTACGCGCGTCGCCGTTCGAAAAAATGATGTCACGGCGCGCAAAGCACGATGGGAATTGCAAAACTGAGCATGCGCAGTAGGTCTGGCGCGGGAGCGCGCCTAATTTAAATAGCACACGCCCATTTGAATTGGCCCGCCTTGCGCCGGAGGCCACCGGCGTAGTTTTCATCGCAAGTGCTTTGTGAATCAGGCACTTGCGATGAAAACTTGCGGCGGTGTAACGTATCTACGATACGTTACGCCGCCGCAATTCTACCTGAATCTGGCCCTTAGTTTTAGTCCCATTATAGTCTTTTGACTAAAATACCATTTTAGTTTTAGTCGTATTTTAGTCTTCTCAATTTTTTTAGTTTTAGTTGTATTTTGGTAGACTAAAATTGTATTTTTTTAGTCATTTTAGTTGACTAAATTAACAGTAGTTTATATAACTTTTGTATGGGGGAGCGTCCCTTCTTTCAGGTTCCGGCAGTTTCTCCCTTATAAATCCGGGAATGGGTAAATCATTACTTTTTTGTTTCTAGAAGGCTTCAAAATCAAAAATCACTAACAATCACCAACACATCATAACCAAGAAAAAAAATACTCATACCTCAGCAAGGGATATTGGTCCTTTTTTGTGTGAATTAAACAACTTCTAGATAATCCTTTTTTTAATATCAGAATAACATTCTCTCGTAAATTAAATTATTTCACCATAGAAAGCTATCCAGATTTATTGCAGATAAATTATTCATCTTCTATGTACAATCACATGTGAATTAGGAAGGGTGAAGGAGGAGGATCAGGGGTTTTATAATAGGCATGACCCTTCCAGGTGTCAGTAACAAATTAATTGTCAGTTGAATAGGAAGAGACCTAAACTGGCACTGCGTCATATACAGCCTTCAGCAGCATTTCAATGTTAGAACTGACGTCAACAAAGTCTGCATTCACAATGAAACTTCTGATGATGTTGTCACCCCGGTGCCCTGCTGCTGTAGCTTTGTACGACCCGGCACAAGGCTACCGCGGGAATTTCTGAACACAGGTGATGTTTATGTACGTTGTAACACGTTCAACCATGATCTTGTTGTGCTTTTTTAAGGTCATTTTTACCCGCACTTATTTATTTTGTATTCTTTTTAATGAAGATATTTTTTAATACAAGTCAATCTATATGACATATAGCTGGATTCACGTAGATGAGCCTAACGTTAGGCAGGCGTAGCGTATCTCATTTACGCTACGCCGCCGTAAGTTAGAGAGGCAAGTGCTGTATTCACAAAGCACTTGCGTCCTAAGTTACGTAGCGTAAATGTGCCGGCCTAAGTGCGCCTAATTCAAATTGTGAAGAGGTGGTAGTGTTTTATGCTAATGAATCGTGACCCGACGTGATTGACGTTTTGAACGAATGGCGCATGCGCCGTCCGTGGACATATCCTAGTGCGCATGCTCCAAATTATGCCGCAAAGACTTATTGGTTTCGACGTGAACGTAAATTACGCCCAGCCCCATTAAAAAAATTGACGCGGTTCCGACGTCCATACTTAACATTGGCTGCGCCATCTTTTTGGTGGAATAACTTTAGGCCTGAAAACATCTTACGTAAACGGCGTATCTTTACTGCGACGGGCAAACGTACGTTCGTGAATAGGCGTATCTCGCTGATTTACGCATTCTAGGCGTAAATCAGCGTAGACGCCCCTAGTGGCCGGCCTAAATAGACAGATAAGATACGACAGCGCCCGCGGTCGTATCTTAGCTACATTTAAAGCGGGAGTTCACCCGAAAAACAATTTTTAACATTAGATTGAGGCTCATTTTGTCAAGGGGAATCGGGTGTTTCGAAGCAGTACTTACCGTTTTAGAGAGCGATCTTCTCCGCCGCTTCCGGATATGGTCTTCGGGACTGGCGTTCCTATTTGATTGACAGGCTTCCGACGGTCGCATACATCGCGTCACGAGTAGCCGAAAGAAGCCGAACGTCGGTGCGGCTCTATACGGCGCCTGCGCACCGACGTTCTGCTACTTTTGGAAAATCGTGCCGCGATGTATGCGACCGTCGGAAGCCTGTCGGAAGCCTGTCAATCAAATAGGAACGCCCATTCCCATACCCGGAAGCGGCAGAGAATATCGCTCTCTAAAACGGTAAGTACTGCTTCGATTTAGAAAAAAACACCCGATTCCCCTTGACAAAATGAGCCTCAATCTAATGTTAAAAATTAAGTTTTTGGGTGAACCTCCACTTTAAATGTATCTCAATTTGAGAATACACTTAAATTTACGACGGCGCAGATTCAGAGTTACGACGGCGTATCTACTGATACGCCGGCGTAACTCTCTCTCTGAATCTGGCTAATAGTCTATAATATGAAACGTATTCACGGAGACGTATGATCATACAAAATAGCTACATTTATTGGTTGACAAAAATATGAATATTTACATGAAATTAAAAATACCAATTGCGTTACATGAACGACTTGAAAATCAATAAAAATACCCCCAAAATGGGCATGCAGTACACTTGACATTTGTGCCATGATAAATTCTCAATGTGGTTTCAATAACTTTGTGTAAATGACAGTGAAACAGAACGTCTATTTCACATGTCCAACCGTTACTATACTGCAGGTAAGTAAGTGGTTAACAATGTGAAATACATTGGTCGTTTGTTTTGTCAATAAAATTGGAACTATGTAAAAAGAAAAATATAATGAAAAATGTACTCTTTAGAGAAAAATCTACCAGTTATTGATTAATGAGAATAAATCATAATTGCAAGATATTCAATACTTCAATATTTCAGAGAAGAACATCAATACTCCAATATTTTAGGGAACAACAATAGATTTAAGATAAAAAATGAAAGAATTACCCATTCCAAAATGGCTATTTCCTACTTGCAAGTGACCAGAGTTAAGCTGACTGCAGTGGCTTTCTATGAATCTTCATGGGATAAGAATATGTCCTCATGCATGGTGCTAGTGTGATGGAGTTACTAAAATGATTATTTTGTGTTTATGTTATTTTTCTCCTAAACCCGCCACGTCAGTCAGGTGCCGACGTGCGTGCCTGGCGGCCACGATGTCCGTCAGGCACCCGCGATCGGCGGTCACGGAGACAGGGATGTAAACACAGAGCTCCACGTCCTGTCAGGGAGAGGAGACTGATGGTGTGTCCCTTGTATATAGGGACAACCATCGGTCACCTCCCCCAGTCACCCCCCTCCCCCCACAGAAAGAATCACTAATTAGGGAATACATTAACCCCTTCCCCGCCAGTCACATTTATACAGTAATCAGTGCATATTTATATCATTGTTCGCTGTATAAATGTGAATGGTCCCAAAAATGTGTCAAAAGTGTTCGATGTGTCTGCCGCAATATCGCAGCCCTGACAAAAATCGCAGATCGCCGCCATTACTAGTAAAAAAAAAAAAGAATAAAAAAAAAATTCATAATTCTATCCCCTATTTTGTAGACGCTATAACGTTTGCGCAAACCAATCACTATACGCTTATTGCGATTTTTATTTTTACCAAAAATATGTAGAAGAATACGTATCGGACTAAACTGAGAAAAGTTAATTTTTTTTTGGATATTTATTATAGCAAAAAGTAAAACATGGTGTTTTTTTTCAAAATTGTCGCTGTATTTTTGTTTATAGCGCAAAAAATAAAAACTGCAGAGGTGATCAAATACGGTACTTACTGGGCACATATATCCCCTTCCTATCCAGGTGAAATTTCAGCTTTCAGCACTGTCATGCTTTGAATGACAATTACAATTGTGATCAAATACACCAAAATAAAGCTCTATTTGTGGGGAAAAAAGGACGTCAATTTTGTTTGGGAGCCACGTCGCACGACCGCGTAATTGTCATTCAAAGCATGACAGTGCTGAAAGCTGAAATTTCACCTGGATAGGAAGGGGATATATGTGCCCAGTAAGCAAGTGGTTAAATCACCACAGAGGGTCACAGGTGTCTATCTGCACCACGAAAAACCACGTGCTACGGGTGACCATAGGGGGCATTCAAGGACCAGAAAAACAATGTTCTGCAATGGACTCAATACCGAGGGACGAATGCTGTCTAAACACGCCAACGTTTATCTCTAAAAAACTGGCGTTTAATCACAGCACATATGTCCCTGGGTTACAGCAGCTCCATTTCGCCTGGGCACGAAGGGGGTTTATGTGCCCAGTAAGCAAGTGGTTAATGAACTTATATAACTGATGACCGGTCCACTTCATTATGGCACAGATGTTGGAATTAAATTGCATTGCTCTTCTAAACTGATGATGAGAGATTTGATTGGATGCTTGCTGTGGGCTAGCGTACTGTGTGCCCCCCGCTCTCTTATAATAGAATAGCAGTGCTGCATCCTCTGCCGGAGATTTAATATCTGGTTATCTCTGTTTTCTATCTTTCCTGTTACCATGACAGACCAGATAAAGCCTTTTCTCCTTTTTTTTTCTTTTTTTTTGTAAATAATACATCCAGAAACACCGATGTGCAGCGTGATCAAAGTTTTGCAGAAACGGGTCAAAAGGATCAATTCATAAACTAAACAGCCTCTAAAATAGGTCAAACGGATCAATTAATAGGCCAAACATCTTCTGCAATGGTTCACAGAGTTAAATGAGTCCACTATCCAGCGGCTGAGACGGATCAAGAAAGATCAATTAGCAATTAAAGCGTGACGCATGATTTTCCTTTTTTTTTGCCATTAATTTTTCAAATAGGAGCCCGAACACTGCAGATATCTGGACATTCCATCCTTTCCATTGTGCTGGCTCCGATTACGGAAGGAGGTGATCAAAAGCCAGCCATGGATGAGAAGCTCAGGTTTTTGCTAACAAAAGACCCAAAGGCAGCCCATAAACAGGCCAATTCTTCATAAGCTTCAACAAAAATTCAATATGGGCAACTTGGCGGAATGATCTTAACTACTTGCCGACCAGCCACCGGCGGCAGGTCGGCTCCCCTGCGCGAGAGCCCTTAGCCATACATCGGGCTCTCAACTCGGCCACTAGGGGTCCCTGACTTCCGTGCGCGTGCCCGGCGGATGCGGTCGCCACCGGGCACCCGCGATTGCTCGTTACAGAGCGGGGAACGGGAGCTTTGTGTGTAAACACACAGATCCCGGTCCTGTCAGGGGAGAAATGCCTGACCGTCTGTTCATACAATGAATGAACAGCGATCAGTCATTTCCCCTAGTGAGGCCACCCCCCTACAGTTAGAACACACCCAGGGAACATACTTAACCCCTTCCCCGCCCCCTAGTGTTAACCCCTTGCCTGCCAGTGGCATTTTTATAGTAATCCAATGCATTTTTATAGCACTGATCGCTATAAAAATGCCAATGGTCCCAAAAATGTGTCAAAAGTGTCTGAAGTGTCCGCCATAATGTCGCAGTACCGGAAAAAAAAACGCTGATCGCCGCCATTACTAGTAAAAAAAAAAATATTAATAAAAATGCCATAAAACTACCCCCTAAAATAGGGGGTAGTTTTATGGCATTTTTATTAATATAAACGCTATAACTTTTGCGCAAAGCAATCAATAAACGTTTATTGCGATTTTTTTTTACGAAAAATAGGTAGAAGCATACGTATCGGCCTAAACTGAGGAAAATTATTTTTTTTTATATATATATATATTTTTGGGGGATATTTATTACAGCAAAAAGTAAAAAATATAATTTTTTTTCAAAATTGTATCTCTATTTTTGTTTATAGCGCAAAAATTACAAACCGCAGAGGTGATCAAATACCACCAAAAGAAAGCTCTATTTGTGGGAAATAAAGGACGCCATATTTGTTTGGGAGCCACATCGCACGACCGCGCAATTGTCAGTTAAAGCGACGCTGTGCCGAAAAAGTGCTCTGGTCTTTGACCAGAAATATGGTCCGGGGGGTTAAGTGGTTAAAGTGTATCTCTAGCAAAATACGTTTATTTTTTTTCTTGTTACCTGCACGTGTACCACTTACACCCATCCAAGTAGTACGGAGAACAGCTTTGGATCCCAGCAATGTAGCAAAGGTTCAGTCCTCCCACCAGTAGTGTATTTAGGTTTTGTGCTGCCCTATCCCTGACTTAACTTGTGCACCCCCTAATTTAAATATGACCCACCCCTTTCTGTCAAGGCCACACCCCTTTCTGTCTAAGATCCGCCTTGAAATTTTAGAGTAGGGACACTAGTTCTGAGGGCCTGAGGAGGGAAACTCCCAGGTCATAGCTGTTGAGTCAGCTGTCTGTCCCCTCCCCCATGCTCCTCTGTCGTCCCCCCTGCTCCTCTGGTCCTCCCCCTGCTTCTTTGTTCCCCCCCAGTTGAGCGCTGCAGGAAGGGAGAGACAGAGGAGCGGAGGGGGTGGCGGTTCGTTGTCACTGAAGCCGGCCCACTGAGCCACCGGCCCACCGGGAAACTCCCTGTAGTCCCAATGGCCAGTCCAACCCTGCCTTTATACAATTAAGTAATATCACCGTGTGCTGCTTTGTTCACCTCTAGAAGGGATGAGCTCCACCGTAAGAAAGAAACAGTGTGAAGTCTTTTATGTATAAGTATTCCAGTTCTCCCGAAACCACATTGGGGTGACGTTACTCAGCCGGCACAGACACAAACGGCGCTTTGTGGAACCTTTCTGTAATAATTTGTTCAGAAGATAAACAGCCCAAGCTCCTGCCGACAACACCCGTCTTATCAACAACGCGCGCCTCTAGAAGGCTGCAAATACATTTTTATTGCATTGTCTGTTCGGGGGAAGAAGTAATTTTATTTGTAGTGAGGCGGCGTCGCCGCTCCTCATGTCTCCATTGTGCGGATTTAATCACAATGGCGCCATTAAATGTTTAAAGTTGGTGTGATTTCCAGCACGCCAAGATACAAAGTATTATCTGCAAATTACGCAGCAACAAAGCCGCGCTGAGGCGTCACGTCCGCTTGAAACGCTCTCTTATCCAAACACTTTATTTATCCGGATTTATTCAATAAGGCCGGCGGAGAAAGGAGTGATGATGTAACCCGTGGAAGGAGATGGAATTGAGATTTGGGTACTTTAGTTATGTAAAAGCAGTTCTGTTTGTACTCCGTTCTGTCCATCTGATTTTTAAGGGCTTATTTTTATTGTGTGAATTATTTTATGCTTTTTATTAAAGTGGTTGTAAACCATACAGACCACTTTGACCTACAGGTAAGCCTAGATTAAGGCTTTCCTGTAGGTCCAAGAAATATCTCCATAACCACTTAAGACACGGACCAATATGCAGGTAAAGGACCAGGCCCCTTTTTGCAATTCGGCACTGCGTTGCTTTAACTGACAATTGCGCGGTCGTACGACGTGGCTCCCAAACACAATTGGCGTCCTTTTTTTCCCACAAATAGAGCTTTCTTTTGGTGGTATTTGATCACCTCTGCAGTTTTTTTTTTTTTTGCGCTATAATCAAAAATAGAGCTTGACTACACTGTCATGTACATTGTAACTTCCAGATGATGCCTGAACAAAGATGTCTCTGTCTTTCTGGAGACAAAAACAGATGGGTTTGCAAGTCTCCATAAATAAACAAATGCCATGTTTCATATAGTGTTGGGCGCACACTTCGGCCCGAGCATGAGTTTCCACCCCCAACCCATGTGAATGAGTATCGGGTACATAGTACCTCTACCCATTCACCAAAAAAGTGTCAAAAATTATTAAAAACACAGAGACAGTTTAAAAAATCCTTTATTTAAAAATACCGCAGACCCCCACAACCACAGCCCAGGGTTGTCGGGAAGAGACATGGGGGCAAGGTGCTTTAGGGTGGGGGGGACAGTGTCCCAAAGCACCCCCCTCATGTTGAGTGGTTCCTGACCTGCCAGGTTGCGTGTTTGGATAAGAGTCTGGTATGGATTTTGGGAGTTTTTTTGTTGTTATTATTTTAACTCAAAGGGTCTGGGGGGGGCCCACACTGTTTATTCTTTATTTATTTTTTCAAATATTTGGGTGCTGGCAATTGTAACTGCGACTCAATTTAAATGTAATTTGATTTGTTTTTTTTCTTTCGAAATTTCATTTTTACTGCAGCAGGTTCTATACATGGTACAAATGTGCCACTTTACATGCAGATTAAGGGGGCCCCCCAGGCACAAAATTTTAAGGATTTTTTCATTTTTATTGTTGCTCTTTAAGCATCATTAAAATCACTACTCCTTTAGTGATAGGTGTTAGGCCCATCTCTAGTCTCAATATACAGCAAGAGAACCATTTTCAGGAAAGTTCTACATTGTTAAAAAGTTGCCCTTGATCAGCAGTCAATGACTTTCCCTAGGCTGAGATGGTGTCAGACTGCTGCAGGCATTAGGAAGCAATTCCTCAGTCTCCTCTCCCGCAGTGAGCAGACTGAGCGTTGTAACTTTGTAGCAAGTCACGATGTGTCAGACAATTGTGAACACATTCAGAAGCATAGGTACCAGGGTTAACATGATTGTGATCATTATGAGCCGGCATCGGGGAAGGAGTCGTGACCCTGGGTGATGCCTGAATAAAGATGGCTCTAGCCGCCGGCTGTATCACTCGGCCCCCACCCCCTGGCTAGGGTGACCACGTGTCCCGATTGCCCGGGACAGTCCCGCATTTGCAGGTCTGTCCCAGGTCGCGGGCACCTTCATTCCAGGACAATACAGTGTCCCGGAATGAAGCTGACCCCCCCCCCCCCCCTCTCTCTGTTGCCCCCAAAAAAGGCAACTACATCTCCGCTTTACTCACTGGCAGCACTGGCCGAGAATGTCTGGAGAGGCACAATCCCCGCCCCCTGCTTGTGATTGGAGAAATCATAAATCCCACCTCTTGTGTCCAATCACAGCAGGGCAGTGTAAAGCCAGCGGTGGAACAAGGTAAAACGGGTCTCGGCCAGTCAGGGCAAGTGCTGTCAGTGAGTAAAGTGGCGATGCGGCTGCCTTTTTTAGGGGCGTGGTCAGTTCTTCTAGGTAGGGCGTCCATCCGATGCCCCATCTGTGATTCATTACAACACAAGCTGATTTTTGGGAAGGGGGTCCCTTAATGGCCGTTTGGGAATGTGGTCACCCTCCCCCGGCACACTGCGTCATTGGATGAGATTAACAGCAGCGCGAGCCAGTGGCTGCGCTGCTATCAATCTAGCCAATCAACGGCCAGACTCCGTGGAGAAGAGGACACCGGGGGACGCGCACAGCAGGTGAATGGGCTCAGGTAAGTAAAATGGGGGGGGGGGGGGGGGGGCCATCTTTGCCCGGTGTTTTTTTACCTTAGCCGGTTAACGCCCGCCGCATGTATATGTATGTCCACAGAATGGCATGTACAGGCAGACATGTACGTCCCCGATTTTCCGCGGGTCGGCGGTCCGATCGGGAACCCCCCGGTACATGCGGCGGTCGGTAACCCGCGGGGAACGATCCGGGACGAGGGCGCGGCTATTCGTTTCTAGCCGCCCCCTCGCGATTGCTCCCCGGAGCTGAAGAACGGGGAGAGCCGTATGTAAACACAGCTTCCCCGTGCTTCACTGTGGCGGCTGCATCGATCAAGTGATCCCTTTTATAGGGAGACTCGATCGATGACGTCAGACCTACAGCCACACCCCCCTACAGTTGTAAACACACACTAGGTGAACACTAACTCCTACAGCGCCCCCTGTGGTTAACTCCCAAACTGCAACTGTCATTTTCACAATAAACAATGCAATTTAAATGCATTTTTTGCTGTGAAAATGACAATGGTCCCAAAAATGTGTCAAAATTGTGCGAAGTGTCCGCCATAATGTCGCAGTCACGAAAAAAATCACTGATCGCCGCCAATAGTAGTACAAAAAAAATAATAATAATAAAACTATCCCCTATTTTGTAAACGCTATAAATTTTGCGCAAACCAATCGATAAACACTTATTGCAATTTTTTTTACCAAAGATATGTAGAAGAATACGTATCGGCCTAAACTGAGGGAAAAAATAATTTTATATATGTTTTTGGAGGATATTTATTATAGCAAAAAGTAAAAAATATTGCATTTTTTTCAAAATTGTTGCTCTATTTTTGTTTATAGCGCAAAAAATAAAAACCGCAGAGGTGATCAAATACCACCAAAAGAAAGCTCTATTTGTGGGGAAAAAAGGACGCCAATTTTGTTTGGGAGCCACGTCGCACGACCGCGCAATTGTCTGTTAAAGCGACTCAGTGCCGAATCGCAAAACCTGGCCTGGGCATTTAGCTGCCTAAAGGTCCGGGGCTTAAGTGGTTAATGCATAGGATGCATTAAGCTGAAATAACACAAACCTTTACAACCCCTTTAAGCACAGGGGATTGTTGTTTTTTTCTTCACGTTACTTAGCATGCATGAATCTAATGGGAAAAAATATATGATGACAGGTCTGCTTTAATAGAATTAATTAAGTAATGGAACTGAAAGAGTCCACAGGGTATTTATTTCACCGGCATCTGTAAACAAAGGAAATATCCCATGTGCCAAAAAAAAGAAAAAAAGAAAATTCACTTGAAAAATAATATGAAGAGGGTTGCCTCACGCAAAGTCCCCCCCCCCCCCCGCGCTTTATCGTAGGAACAGCGAACGACAACTTGCCATTATTCAGCAGTTTTCAAATATAGCAGCTGTTGTCTTCTCTCCCACTTCTAAGGTGGGGATTAGGTACCAGCATTGTATTAATATACAATACACTTCATAATAAGGAAAAACAGGCGGTGGGGTGATGGATTGTGCTCGTTCCTTGGCCCGCTGTGATCGCTGCTGAGCGGTTTTGTCGTTTATTACAACTGTTTATTTCAGGATAAACTATTCTAACCTCTACGCTCCATGGATAGATTATTCAAATTAAAAATAAAATCTTTTTTTTTTTTTTGTGGAGTTAGATATCGGTGTGGGACTGTGAGCTATGGCCATCTAATGGGCAAGTATGGACTTTAAGGGGTTAATTTATTGTTCAGGTCAAGCGATAAGGGTAAATACGTATTACAGTCAAGGCTAACAGAGTATTTTCATGTTACGTGATAGTTTTTAAGGAGAGCTAAAGGCAAACATTTTTTTATAGAGTTTAAAGGGGTTGTAAACCCGCATGTCTTTTCACCTTAACCACTTAAGACCCGGACCAAAATGCAGCTAAAGGACCAGGCCTCTTTTTGCGATTCGGCACTGCGTCGCTTTAACTGACAATTGCGCGGTCGTGCTCCCAAACAAAATTGGCGTCCTTTTTTTCCCCACAAATAGATCTTTCTTTTGGTGGTATTTGATCACCTCTACGGTTTTTATTTTTTGCGCTATAAACAAAAAATAGAGCGACAATTTTGAAAAAAAAATTATATTTTTTACTTGTTGCTATAATAAATATCCCCAAAAATATATTAAAAAAAAACGATTTTTTTCCTCAGTTTAGGCCCGATACGTATTCTTCTACCTATTTTTGGTAAAAAAAATCGCAATAAGCGTTTATCGATTGTTTTTTGCGCTAAATTTATAGGCCCGGATTCACATACATCGGCGCATATTTATGCCGCCGTAGCGTATCTCTTTTACGTTATGCCGGCGCAACGCACAGAGGCAAGTCCTGGATTCACAAAGCACTTGCTCCCACTCACTCTTAAAGATACGCTGGGTTTCCTCGGGGTAAGCCAGCGTAGGTGGAAGTGGGCGTGAGCCATGCTAATGAGGCGTGACCCCATGCAAATGATGGGCCAAGCGCCATAGAAGTACTTAAAATGAACAGCGCATGCACCGTCCCGTGGCCGCATCCCAGTGCACATGCTCAGAATCACGTCGAGAGAACTGCCTAAGATACGTTGAATCACTGCCTACGACGTGAACGTAACCTACGCCTAGTCATATTCACGTACAACGTAAACAACAAAAGATACGACAGCTTGTGTTCCCTGGTCCATACCTTTGCATGAGTTGCGCCTCCTATATGGGGAATAACTTTACGCCGGACATACGAATTACGCAAACCGCGTATATGATGCACCGGGCGCAACTACGTTTGTGAATCCGCGTATCTCCCTCATTTGCATATGTGCATAGAAAATCTATGGGAGCGGCAAATGCGCCCACGATACAACGACGTAGGCAAGTTACATCGGTCGTAGGAAGCCTATTTTTAAGCGTATCTCAGATTGTGGGTACGGCGCACAGATACAACGGCGTATAGTTACACTTACGCGGCAGATACGTCGGCGTAAGTGCTTTGTGAATCCGGGCCATAGTGTTTACAAAATAGGGGATAGTTTTATTGCATTTTTATTAAAAAACATTTTTTTTACTACTAATGGCGGCGATCAGCGTTTTTTTTTCGTGACCGCGATATTATGGCGGACACATCGGACAATTTTGACACATTTTTGGGACCATTGTAATTTTCACAGCAAAAAATGCTATAAAAATGCATTGTTTACTGTGAAAATGACAATTGTAGTTTCAGAGTTAACCACTATGGGGCACTGAAGGGGTTAAGTGTGACCTCATATGTGTTTCTAACTGTAGGGGGCGGGGCTGGATGTGTGACATCATTGATCGTGTTTCCCTATATCAGGGAACACACGATCAATGACAGCGCCACAGTGAAGAACGGGGAAGGTGTGTTTACACACAGCTCTCCTCGTTCTTCAGCTCTGGGGACCGATTGTGGGACTCCAGCGGCGATCGGGTCCGCGGGTCCCGCGGCCGTGGTCACGGAGCTTTGGACCAGGTCGTGCGCCCGCGACCCACAGTTGGGCACTTAAAGAGGACGTACAGGTATGTGCTTGTGCCCAGCCGTGCCATTCTGCCAACGTATATGTGCAGGAGGTGGTCTTTAAGTGGTTAAAGGGGTTGTAAACCCTCATGTCTTTTCACCTTAATGCATCCTAGGTAAAAATACTGTTGGCAGTCACCGGCCCCCCTGCCCCCCTGTTTTACTTACCTGAGCCCCATATTTCCCTCAGCGGAGACCCGCTGTCCCTCTCTCCACGGGGTCCCGGCTGTTGATTGGATAGGTTGATAGCAGCGCAGCCATTGGCTCCCTCCCGCTGCTGTCAATTAAATCCAATGACGCGGGTGCCGGGGGCAGGGCCTAGTCAGGCATTCATGTCTATGGACGCAAATGCTGGACTCAGGAGCGCCCCCATAGGGAAACCCCCCCGGGAGAACGCTTCTCCTAGGGTAATAAACAAAAAATGTAGCGCTAACAAACTCAAAATTATATAGTACCAAGTGAGGTAACAACTCTCATAGTGTAAGAGCATAAAAATAAACAATTAGCATGGATGAAAGTGACTAAAACAATGCTCAATGTAAAACAAAAAATAATGAATAAAGTCTATGTTTAAAGATAAGTAGACATCAGATGGAGTAATTGATGCAGGAAAACAGGTGAGCTGCAATCCAGTGATTAAGATGCAACAGGTGTACAAGTTGTCTGTAGAACCCCGTGAAGATCACAATCACATCAAAGTATGAAATAGGTAAAACACTCTTACCAGATGGTGTTGGACTCTACTACCTTATAGCAAAGAGTCAGCCAAACGTTGTGGTCTTTGAGAGCCGGGACCACTAGAAACCGGACTTGGATCATATGCAGGGCTGGAACTCCAATGGAATGGACAACAGGAACCAGCAGTGCTTGAATGGTGTATTTGCGTCAATGCCACAGGCTCTGAATAGGATCTTTGGACCATCAATCAGGAGATGCAGGCAGAGGACGTGGCTAGAGCTCACAATGAAGCCATGCGGTGGATGATATGAAAATGGGAAAGAAAAAGGAACTCCAATGGTGCAGGTCAATAAAAACCAATAGGTTTATTTATAAAAGTCATAAAAATGACAAGGATAAAAGTGATCACGTACAGGGGTAGCAATGTGGGGTGCTCGATGGCAATACCCGACGCGTTTCGGCTCAGTAAGCCTTCAACAGGGGCATAAAGATGCACCCCCACATTGCTTGCTTAAATACACCTAGTGGTTACAGGGCCCTCCCCCAACAGGGTGGTGCCATAAAACAGGATATGATGTAACAAGTATGCGTTGTAACAAACATATAAATAAATAAATAAGAAACACAATAGATCTCCAATCTAATATGCATAAAATACCGATATCACATGCATCAAATACAGTAAATCTCAACAAAATGCATATGTCATATTAATCGGAGCTAGTATTCTGCAACACTTTATAGTTCAGCAAAAAACATAATTTATACTGTGTCACCAAACAAGGAACTCTCTAATTAATGTCTATGGGAACACTATACCACCACGGTATATTCGTTGCATACTATGACATGATGTAGCTTAGAATGATATACAACATTTTAAAAAACAGCGGAACTAGACATAGCTCATAGTTGTGTCACCAGACAGGGAAACTTCCTGAATGTTGTGTATGGGGACACTGCACTACCATGTTAAATTGTGGCCTTTACATAATCGATGTAGTGAAAAAAACGGGCCATCAGCAACCTGTCATCAGTAGGTGACAGTGCTGTTATATAAAAAACTAGAGTCCCCCATGGATGGTTGGATAAATGGGGAACAACCCCGCAATGACTCCGATCGGTGCAGCGCTGGTATATACAAACCGCGCAAGCACCAATCGGACGTGCCAAAAGGCGTGGCCAAAAGCCTAACTCTCCTAGGGTAGTTATCTGATGCGGGAAGGAGCTGCGAGAGCCGCCGAAGGACCACAGAAGATGAGGATCGGGACCACTCTGTGCAAAACGAGCTGCACAGTGGAGGTAAGTATGACATGTTTGTTATTTAAATAAAATTTAAAACAAGACTTTACAATCACTTTAAACAAGTGCAGGGCCATCTTTAGGCTGCATTCACACCTGAATGTTTTGTCGCCTGAAGCGCGACGCTCCAAAACGCTAGAGGGGAAAAAATACATTATTCCCTATGGAGATGGTTCACATCTCCACTCCAAAACGCCTGACGCCGAACGCCTGAAGCTCAAACAAGTTCCGGACCCTTTTTTGTCGTGCGAATCGGGTGGTTTGGGCGTTTTTGAGCGTTTGTATTTCCCATAGAAAGTAATGGTAACGCTCGATTCAAGCGACTAGCGCGATAACGAGCGTTTTTGCTACGGGCGTTTTGTCGCTTTAATCAATAGAACTTTTCACCCAGGCAGAAGATTAAAAAAATCTACCAACATAGCAACAAGTGATGAAAAGATGATCATTTATCCTACTGGCTAAAATAAAAAATGTTGAAGTACAAAAACGTTGGACGATGCTGTATGCAAACGCGCAAATACGCCGGAAAAAACGACCAAACAAGCTACGCTCAGGTGTGAATGCAGCCTTACTGTTGATTGGACCCTGGGCAAAAAAATTCTTTGCCCCCCCCCCCCTCATGCAAAGGGGTATGATGTTTTTCAGGCTCTAGAAAAACAAAGTTTTTTTCAACCCGATCATTAAAACGGCATTGCCTACACACGATCGTGAAAGAAAAATGCTCTAGCAAAGCGCGGTGACGTACAACACGTACAATGGCACTATAAAGGGGAAGTTCCATTCGGATGACGCCACCCTTGGGGCTGCTTTTGCTGATATCGTGTTGGTAAAAGACGATTCGCACTTTTCAGTCTGTTACAGCGTGATGAATGTGCTTACTCCATTACGAACGGTAGTTTTACCAAAACGAGCGCTCTCGTCTCATAACTTGCTTCTGAGCATGCGCGGGTTTTTTACATCGCTAAATCCCACACACGACCATTTTATACAGCCTTAAAAACGACAACGTTAAAAACGTTGTGAAAAAATAGAGCATGTTCGAATTTTTTCTTGGCCATTTTTTAGAACCCGAAAAATGCTCTGAAGCCCACACACGATCGTTTTTAATGACATTAATAAAAAACGTAATTTTTTTACAACCCGAAAAACTATCGTGTGTACGCGGCATTAGTATTGCCCATCAGAACTGCTTCACAATTTTTTTTTTCCTTTTTTTTTGGACCAGAGTGGCTGTGTTTCTCCATGTTGCCATCTAAGTTGGTTTAACAAGCCACCAGGGACCTCACTAAGTGCTGCGACTATTATTTTTTAAATGCTAGCTCTAATTAGGTGCCATTATTCCAGTATTTTGAGTGCGCATACACGGCCATTAGAAAAACAAGTGCCTGCTGGATGCAGGAGAATTATGTGCGTGCTGAAAGGAGTGAGCCGACCATCGAACAATGTCACCCAATAAAGATTTCCACAAGCAAAAAAAAGGGAACCCTGCCCCGTCTTCTGTTTTACTGCCTCTGAAAATACATTATTTCCCTTTAACTATCCCCGGCTGACAGAAACGGCCTCGTAAATCTGTGGGAACGCTCCGCCGTGATCTACAAGCTGGCATGGAGCTTGTTTTTGTTTGAAGTAAACAAGTCGCCGAGACCGCTTCGGAGAGCCAGGGGCGGTGAGAGCGCGGGGAGGGAGGGCGAGGGGTTTGTGAATGCACTATGATTATGTAACCGCAGGGGGTGCATCGGGTCCATCTGCCGCTCACCTGAACGCGGTCTGAAGTTAACGCAGCAATCAGCAAAAGGTGCACCCTCCAGTCCGACGTGAATGTTTTGCATTTATCCTGACTGGAGGAGATGCAGACAATTTCCTCCATTTCTGGGGTCTGCAGCACAACAAGGTGTAAAAAATCCCCCTTGTCTGCCGCGGGGGGAATTATTTTAGCGGCCTGTTTTTGTATTTGGCGTGTGAATTGTTGGGTAAGCCACCTTCCATTGTTTTTGCTGAACTGTATCGGCTTACAATATTGTTAGACCTTGTCATAATGTATTTAAAGCGGAGGTCCGCCTAAAAAAAATAATTAAAAGCCAGCAGCTACAAATACTGCAGCTGCTGACTTTTAATAAATGGAGACTTACCTTCCTCTCGCCATCCTCCTCTCGCCATCCTCCTCTCACCATCCTCCTCTCGCCATCCTCCTCTCACCATCCTCCTCTCGCCATCCTCCTCTCGCCATCCTCCTCTCGCCATCCTCCTCTCGCCATCCTCCTCTCGCCATCCTCCTCTCGCCATCCTCCTCTCGCCATCCCCCTCTCGCCATCCCCCTCTCGCCATCCTCCTCTCGCCATCCTCCTCTCGCCATCTTCCTCTAACCATCTTCCTCTCGCCATCCTCCTCTCGCCATCCTCCTCTCACCATCCTCATCTCACCATCCTCCTCTCACCATCCTCCTCTCACCATCCTCCTCTCACCATCCTCCTCTCACCATCCTCCTCTCACCATCCCCCTCTCACCATCCCCCTCTCACCATCCTCCTCTCACCATCCCCCTCTCGCCATCCTCCTCTCGCCATCCTCCTCTCGCCATCTTCCTCTCGCCATCTTCCTCTCGCCATCCTCCTCTCGCCATCCTCCTCTCGCCATCCTCCTCTCGCCATCCTCCTCTCGCCATCCTCCTCTCGCCATCCTCCTCTCGCCATCCTCCTCTCGCCATCCTCCTCTCGCCATCCTCCTCTCGCCATCCTCCTCTCGCCATCTTCCTCTCGCCATCCCCCTCTCGCCATCCTCCTCTCGCCATCCTCCTCTCGCCATCCTCCTCTCACCATCCTCCTCTCACCATCTTCCTCTCACCATCCTCCTCTCACCATCCTCCTCTCACCATCCTCCTCTCACCATCCTCCTCTCACCATCCCCCTCTCACCATCCTCCTCTCACCATCCTCCTCTCACCATCTTCCTCTCACCATCCTCCTCTCACCATCTTCCTCTCACCATCCTCCTCTCACCATCCTCCTCTCACCATCCTCCTCTCACCATCCTCCTCTCACCATCTTCCTCTCACCATCTTCCTCTCACCATCCTCCTCTCACCATCTTCGTCTAACCATCTTCCTCTCACCATCCTCCTCTCACCATCCTCCTCTCACCATCTTAACACCATCCTCCTCTCGCCATCCTCCTCTCGCCATCCTCCTCTCGCCATCTTCCTCTCACCATCTTCCTCTCACCATCTTCCTCTCACCATCTTCCTCTCACCATCTTCCTCTCACCATTCTCCTCTCACCATCCTCCTCTCACCATCCTCCTCTCACCATTCTCCTCTCACCATCTTAACACCATCCTCCTCTCGCCATCCTCCTCTCGCCATCCTCCTCTCGCCATCTTCCTCTCAACATCTTTCTCTCACCATCTTCCTCTCACCATCTTCCTCTCACCTTCCTCAAAGTCGGGAGCTTTGTTATATTATAATTTAGGTGCCTCACTTCACAGAGGAGCCTTGGTAAGGCACTGTAGATTCAACATAGATAAATATATATATATATATAGATATATATATATATATATATATATATACACACACACACACACACACACACACAGTATATATAGATATATATGTTGCATTTATTTATTTATTAACAATTGGAAGCCACATATACTAAAAAAAAAAAAAACATCTCCCAAGGACCCTATGTGATGAATATTTTTTTTTTACTAAAATTCATACTCTCAATTAATGATCACATATCACATAGAATCCATGGGTAAGAAGAGATTTGATATACAAAATCTATAATAAAACAAATAATAATATAAATAAAACACATGCACACAGCATATTGAAGTAAAATAAAAAGTTGTCAAATATTTCTAAGTAACCATGCCTGTAAATTGTAAGAGATGAAGTACATTCGGTACTCTGTGCTGGCAGTGAAAGGAGGAAATACTGAACAACAAGAACAAAGATCATATATTCAGGTAACATACATGATAAATGATCAGAGCATGATATTGCGAAGATTACAGGGGACTTGTTATCGCTTCCATGACTTGTTGTCACTCTTTTCAGACACTGTTCTCTAACAATCCACTTTACCCCCTGCTAATCTTGGAGATGTTACGTAGAAAATTTGACAACGTTACATTTTTACTGCAGTATGCTATGAGTTAAAGTGGAACTAACCGTTCCCCTTATTCACTAAATATAATCCAAACACATCCATCACTTAACCACTTCAGCCCCGGAAAGGTTTTACCCCCTTAATGACCAGGTCATTTTTAGCGATACGGGACTGCATTAATTTAACTGGCAATTGTGCGGCCGTGCAACGATGTACCCAAATAAAATTGATGTCCTTTTCTTGTACAAAAGTTTTATTGTCAGTACAGGTTCACTATAGTGTACAGAGTACATATAGAGTAAATCCGGACCCAAAAGCCCACATCAACATACAGGAAGCAAGATCTTATGCTATACTCAATTGAAAAGAGAGATGAAAATAAAAAAAAATTGATGTCCTTTTCTTTGGTGGTATTTGATCACCTCTGCGGCTTTTATTTCTTGCGCTATAAACAAAAAAAAAAAGAAAGGCTGTCAATTTTGAAAAAAAAACAATAGGCTTTACTTTATAGAGTCTACAATCTATGGGATGTTTTTATTTATTTTTTACTAGTAATGGCAGCGATCAGCGATTTTTATCGGGACTGCGACATTGCGGCAGACAAATCAGACACTTAACTGACACCTTTGACCCTTTTTGGGAGCCAGTGACATTATTACAATGATCAGTGCTATAAATATTGTACTAATGACACTGGCAGGGAAGGGGTTAACACCAGGGGGCGATCAAAGGGTTAACCGTTTACCTAGTAGGGGCTTGCTAACTGTGTGGGGGATGGTCTGACTGGCTAAAGATAGAGATCGATGTTCCTTCTTAGCAGCAACACAAGGGGGCAGATTCAAATAGAGATACGACGGCGTATCTCCTGATACACCGTCCTATCTCTGAGATCCGACGGTCGGATCTATGCGGCTGATTCATAGAATCAGGTTCCGCATAGATCTCCCTAAGATCCGACAGGTGTAAGTGACTTACACCGTCGGATCTTAGGCTGCAATCTCACGCTGGCCGCTAGGTGGCGCTTACGTTTGTATACGCAACGAATATGCAAATGAGGAGATCCGCCGATTCAGAAACGTCGTTTGCGTTCGGCTTTTTCCGGCGGATAGTTACCCCTGCTATATGCGGCGTATCCTATGTTAAGTATGGCCGTCGTTCCCGCGCCGAGTTTTGAATTTTTACGTCGTTTGCATAAGTCGATTCAGGATACGGCCGGACGCAATTTACGCTCACGCCGAAACCAATGACGTCCTAGCGACGCCATTTGGAGCAATGCACGCTGGGAAATTTAGCCGGCGGCGCATGCGCAGTTAGATCGGCGCGGGGACGCGCCTGATTTAAATAGTAAACTCCCCCTAGCCGCGGAATTTGAATTCCGCCGGGGGATTTACGATACGCCACCGCAAATTTTGAGGTAAGTGCTTTCTGAATACAGTACTAGCCTCTAAAAGTTTCACTGGCGGATCGTAAATAAGATAGATTACGCGGATCTATCTGAATCTACCCCAAGATCTCTATCTTTTTCCCTGTCAGAACAGCGATCTGCCTTGTTTACAATGGGGATCGAAAGTTTGGGCACCCCAGGTTAAAATTTGTATTAATGTGCATAAAAAAGCCAAGGAAAGATGGAAACATCTCCAAAAGGTATTAAATTACAGATTAGACATTCTTATAATATGTCAAAAAAAGTTAGATTTTATTTCCATTATTTACACTTTCAAAATTACAGAAAACAAAAAAATGGCGTCTGCAAAGGTTTGGGCACCCTGCAGAGTTAGTATCTTGTACTGCCCCCTTTGGCAAGTATCACAGCTTGTAAACGCTTTTTGTAGCCAGCCAAGAGTCTTTCAATTCTTGTTTGAGGTATCTTTGCCCATTCTTCCTTACAAAAGTCTTCCAGTTCTTTGAGATCTCTGGGCTGTCTGTCACGCACTGCTCTTTTAAGGTCTATCCATAGATTTTCAATTATGTTGAGGTCAGGTGATTGTGAAGGCCATGGCAAAACCTCCAGTTTACGCCTCTTGATGTAATCATCCATGGATTTTGAGGTGTGTTTAGGATCATTATCCATTTGTAGAAGCCATCCTCTCTTTAACTTCAGCTTTTTCACAGATGGCATCAAGTTACCATCCAAAATTTGCTGAAATTGTATTAAATCCATTTTTCCTTCTACTCGTGAAATGTTCCCTGTGCCACTGGCTGCAATACAACCCCAAAGCATGATTGATCCACCCCCATGCTTCACAGTTGGACAGAGGTTCTTTTCATTAAATTCTGTGCCCTTTCTTCTCCAAACGTACCTTTGCTCATTCTGGCCAAAAAGTTATATTTTAACCTCATTGGTCCACAGAACTTGTTTCCAAAATGCATCAGGCTTGTCTATATGTTCATTTGCAAAGTTCAAACGCTGATTTTTGTGTTGAGGACGTAGAAGAGGTTTTCTTCTGATGACTCTTCCATGAAGACCATATTTGTACAAGTATCTCTTTATAGTGGAATAGTGTACCACAACTCCAGTGTCTGCCAGATCTTTCTGGAGGGATCGTGCAGTCAAACGTGGGTTTGGAATTGCTTTTCTCACAATCCTGCGAGCTGTTCTGTCTGATATTTTTCTTGGTCTTCCAGATCTTGCTTTTTACTTCCACTGTTCCTGATGACTGCCATTTCCTAATTACATTCCGAACAGAGGATATTGACATCTGAAAACGCTTTGCTATCTTCTTATAGCCTTCTCCAGCTTTGTGAGCGTCAACTATTTTCAGTTTCAGTTTTCTAGACAACTGCTTAGAAGAACCCATGGTGCTTTGTGGGAACAGTTTGGGGATGGCTCCTTCCTGTTCGAAAAATGACTGCACACCAGTGCACAAAGCAAGGTCCACAAAGACATGGATGAGCGGGTTTGGGGTGGAGGAACTTGACTGGCCTGCACATGTCCACAGGGCACCCACGAACGATTGTGACAGAGCAGGAACGTGGATCTGTGTGTGTAAACACACAGATCTACGTCCTGTAAGAGGAGTAGAGACAGATCATGTGTTCCTAGTATATAGGAACACAGATCGGTCTCCTCCCCTACTCAGTCACACCCCCCCCCCACAGTTAGAACACACCCAGGGAACACATTTAACCCCTTGATCGCCCCCTAATGTTAACCCCTTCCCTGCCAGTGTCATTTATACAGTAATCAGTGGCTATGTTTAGCTCTGATTGCTGTATAAATGTCACTGGCCCCAAAATAGTTTCAAAAGTGTCTGATCTGTCCACCGCAATGTCGCAGTCCTGATAAAAATCGCAGATCAAAAATAATAATAAAAATGCCAAAAAATCTATCCCCTCTTTTGTAAAACTTTTGCGCAAACCTATTAATATATGCTTTTTGCAATGTTTTTTAACCAAAAATATGTAGAACAATACATAACGGCCTAAACTGATGAAGAATTAAAATTTTTTTTGGTGGGGGGATATTTATTACAGGAAAACTTACAATTTTTTTTTTTTTTTTTTTCCAAAATTGTCACTCTTTTTTTAAAGCGCAAAAAATAAAAACCACAGAGGTGATCAAATACCACCAAAAGAAAGCTCTATTTGTGGGGAAAAAAAGGCCATAAATTGTGTTATTTTGGGTACAATGTCGCATGACTGCCCAATTGTCAGTTAAAGGTCGTATTGCAAAAAATGGCCTGGTCAGGAAGGGGACAAATCCTGCCGGGGCTGAAGTGGTTAATCTCTTCATTTTATTACCCGTCGTAGCCTGAACTCAGTTTGGCGTCACGTAGAACCATCATGCCAGTGGAAAAAGAAAAAAAAACGGGTGACTAAGTTTCGGATTTTTCCTGTGACACGGCCAACTGACATGGGTTGACAGCAACAAGATATTATTCAGAAAATAAGATTGCTCCTCGTCGCCAAGGAAACTGCATGAAGCAGAGATCAATGCCATCAAGCTTGCGATGTCACAGAAGAATAAAGAGCTGAAACCCGGGCTCAATTGTATGGTAACCAACTCTTTGATTAGAAAAGGCTTGCACTTCTGTGACTTGCATGAGTAAAGCTCCACGTAGATTAACTGTCACACGTGCACAGCTGAGGACACAAGGGCTATAGGCGCTCTGCCAAAAGCCTAGACATCAATATGAGAATTGTATGGTGCTTTTTTAAAAGCAAAAGAGGACCTGTTATGGCATATCAGCATACAGTGCCAGATTCAGAAAGAATTACGTTGCGCAGCGGCGGCGTAACTTATCCCATTTACGTTACACAGCCGCAGGTTTACAGCGTAAGTGCCTGATTCACAAAGCTCTTACCTGTAAACTTGCGGCGGTGTAACGTAAATCCGCTCGGCGCAAGCCCGCCTAATTCAAATGGGGCGGGCACCATTTAAATTAGGCGCGTTCCCGCGCCGAACGTACTGCGCATGCTCCGTCTGGAAAATTACCCGACGTGCATTGCGCTAAATGACGTCGCACGGACGTCATTTGTTTAGACGTTAACGTAAATGGCGTCCAGCGCCATTCATGGACGACTTACGCAAACGGCGTGATTTTTTTCGACGCGGGAACGACGGTCATACTAAACATTGCTTAGAACACCTAGGAGGCAGCCCTAACTTTACGATGCGTATCTCGACGGAAACAACGTAAATTTAGATCGACGGGCATCGCAGACGTTCGTGAATCGCCATAACTAGTCATTTGCATATTCTACGCCGACCGCAATGGCCTCGCCACATAGCGGCCGGCCTAGAATTGCATCCTAAGATCCGACGGTGTAAGTCAATTACACCTGTCGGATCTTAGGGCTATCTATGCGTAACTTGATTCTATGAATCAGCCGCATAGTTAGGACGGGCGGATCACAGAGATACGACGGCGTATCAGGAGATACGCCGTCGTATCTCTTTTGTGAATCTGGCCTTTAGTGCCTTGAAAAAGTATTCACACCCCTCGACATTTTCAACATTTTGTCATGTTACAACCAAAAACGTAACTTTATTTTATTGGGATTTCATGTGATAGATCAACACAAAGTGACACATAAACATGAAGTAGAAGCAAAATGATCAATGGTTTTCAATTTTTTTTTTTACAAATAAATATGTGAAAAGTGTGGGGTACATTTGTATGGCGCCCCCCTGAGTCAATACTTTGTAGAACCGCCTTTCACTGCAATTACAGCTGCAAGTCTTTTTGGGAATGTCTCTACCAGCTTTGCCCATCTAGAGAGGGACATTTTTGCCAATTCTTCTTTGCAAAATATCTCAAGCTCTGTCAGTGTAACAGCACTGCTGAACGGAGTGAACCACAACTGCGGTTAGCAAGGATTTCAATGCACTTCTCTATGTTATGTCAGAATTCAGTATTGGACCCCAGGCGTCACTCCAATCAGAGAACAGGAGTTTGGGGTTCTCTACATCATCTCTCTCTCTCTCACATAAAGGAATGCGTTGAGCTACTAGGGGTGGACGTATTACAACATGCGTCCAACCACTAGCGTTAAAGATTACGATGCACGTAAAGATTCCAATGCACTTCCTTATGCAAGTGATTATCAGTACTGGACCCCAGGCGTCACTCCAATCAAGAACAGGAGTTTGGGGGTTCTCTACATCATATCACCTAAACTTAAGGAAATGCATTAGGCCACTAAGGCCTCGTACACACGAGAGGATATCCGTAGGAAACGGTCAGCCGGACCGTTTCCAGCGGACATTTCTGCTCCTGATTTTGATCTGATGGCGGTACACACCATCAGATCAAAATCCCAGCGGAAAACATACGCGGTGACGTGGCCGCGCCGTCGCCGCGACGTGCGCGACCCTGGAAGGTAAATACTTCCATGCATGCGTCGAATCACTTCGACGCATGCGAGGGATGGGGATCGCTTGGACTTATCCGGTGAGTCTGTACAGACGACCGGATCAGTCCAACGGACAGGTTTCCAGCGGATAGATTTCTTAGCAGGCTAAGAAATTTTTATCCGCTTGAAAACCGTCGACTGGAAAAATCTCCACCGAAAAATGTCCGCTAGGCCGTACACACGACCGGATTTGTCTGCTGGAACTGATCCGCGGATAAATCCCAACGGACAGATCCGGTCGTGTGTACGAGGCCTAAGGGAGCAGGTAAAAAAGACCTCAACCATTAGCATAGAAAAGATAAGGCAAACATGTTCATCAACTTAGGGCACGGGCCCATAAATAAGTAACAACTTATGTAAAGCACGTAGTAATTAGGGTTTGTGATAACAACTAATAGTTGCGTAAGAGAGGCATATATAGCTCAGCTTAATTTGAGAGTATATGTTCCTTTAAGATGTTCCACAGCAACAGGCAGTAACACAACAGTCAGTCCCAAGCAGTATGTTAGTATCTAGCAAGCCAGAGTTATATGCAACGAATGTTTAGAAGCAATATATGTAGCAGGTCTTTCTAAGGCACTACAGATGGAACAAATGCTACTTATCCATTTTGCAGGTCTTGAAGTTAACAGCAAAGTATTCCGTAGTGTAGGGTGTCAGCAGGGAAGATCTGTCAGGGTGTCCCCAGCAATGGCAGCCTGGACGTAGTGAGGATGGTGGTTAAATGTCCATGAAGTTGCAGCCTGGCTTGTTGTCCAGTGTGGGAGCAATGGTACCAGGATTGTAGCGTGGCCGATACGGCTGACAATAATAGAACGGCGTATGTAATACACGCCGTTCTGTTTATAGTTGTGAGGCATGTGTGCCGAATGCAATGTTGATTGCATTCGGCACTTCCGCATTCCAAGCTGGAACGCACGCGGCGCCGGGCAATGACGTCATTGAGCGGTCGCTGTATGCGTTCCAGCGTGGAATGCAATACGGCAACAGCGCCATTTACAGTCAGATTGGATGGAGAGCATCTGTGAACAGCAGCAATTTTCAAGTCCTGCCACAGATTCTCAATGGGATTTAGGTCTGGACTTTGACTGGGCCATTCTAACACATTAATATGCTTTGATCTAAACCATTCCATTGTAGCTCTGGCTGTATGTTTAGGATCGTTGTCCTGCTGGAAGGTGAACCTCCACCCCACTCTCAAATCTTTTGCAGACTCTAATGCCTTGTACACACAATCGGAATTTCCGATGGAAAAAGTCAGATGGAATTTTTTCATCGGATATTCCGACCGTGTGTATGCCCCATCTCACTTTTTCTGTCAGAAATTCTGAGGGAGTTAGAAAGAGAACATGTTCTTATTTTTTCCGACCGGAAAAAATTCTATGGGAAATTCTGTTCGTCTGCATGGAATTCCATCAGGGGAAAAAACACGCATGCTCGTAAACAATTCGATGCATGCTTGGAATCGATGGTCCAGATTTACATAGAATTACGTTGCTCCTGGGCAGTGTAACGTATGTGATTTACGTTACACCGCCGCAGGTTTACAGCGTAAGTGCCTGATTCTCAGAACTCTTACTTGTAAACTTGCTGCGGTGTATCGTAAATGCGCTCGGCGCAAGCCCGCCCCATTTGAAAATGGGGCGGGCACCATTTAAATTAGGTGCGTTCCCGATCGGGACCCCCCCCCGCTACATGTGGAGGTCGGGTCCGCTCGGGGAGCGATCCGGGACCACGGCGCGGCTATTTGTTTATAGCCGCTCCGTCGCGATCGCTCCCCGGAGCTGAAGAACGGGGAGAGCCGTATGTAAACACGGCTTCCCCGTCCTTCACTATGGCGGCGCATCGATCGCGTCATTCCCTTTATAGGGAAGACACGATCGATGACGTCATTCCTACAGCCACACCCCCCTACAGTTGTAAACACATACTAGGTGCACCCTAACTCCTACAGCGCCCCCTGTGGTTAACTCCCAAACTGCAACTGTCATTTTCACAATAAAGAATGCAATTTAAATGCATTTTTTGCTGTTAAAATGACAATGGTCCCAAAAATGTGTCAAAATTGTCCGAAGTGTCCGCCATAATGTCGCAGTCACGAAAAAAATTGCTGATCGCCGCCATTAGTAGTAAAAAAAAAAAATTTATAAAAATGCAATAAAACTATCCCCTATTTTGTAAACACTATAAATTTTGCGCAAACCAATCGATAAACGCTTATTGCGATTTTTTTTACTAAAAATAGGTAGAAGAATACGTATCGGCCTTAACTGAGGAAAAAAAATGTTTTTATATATGTTTTTGGGGGATATTTATTACAGCAAAAAGTAAAAAATATTGAATTTTTTTCAAAATTGTCGCTCTATTTTTGTTTATAGCGCAAAAACTAAAAACCGCAGATGTGATCAAATACCACCAAAAGAAAGCTCTATTTGTGGGGGGAAAAAGGACGCCAATTTTGTTTGGGAGCCACGTCGCACGACCGCGCAATTGTCTGTTAAAGCGACGCAGTCCCGAACTGTAAAAACACCTTGGGTCTTTAGGCTGCATATTGGTCCGGGGCTTAACTGGTTAAGGATAATTATTGGGTTTTATTTTAAATCAGGACATCTAAGGTCATATTGATCTCAATTGAACCAAGCGATTTTTATTAGCTAAACATTGGACTCCCGGGTTCCTAGACCAACAAGGGGTTGAGGCAACAGGGAGCTCACAATCCAGGTGGCTCTGGAGAAGATGCCCTTGGCTGGCACTTTCTAAATATGCCATTTTTCACGGTTCCTTGTTCTTTATACTTCTATATCATCACAGAAGTGGGTCTGACGAGCCCGGGAAGCTGGCACCGTCCTAGAATTGCTTGTGCTTTGCTCAAACAGCCTAGAGCTCTGCTCTACTTTCTTTACACGCTGTTTGAGTTAATGAGCAGGTGTACCTAATAAAGCTTCACTGAGTGTAGAAACAACTTATAAAAACACATACACAATAATCACACGTGAATTAACAAAAAAAAAGCATTAAAATAAAGGCTGTATTTAAAGCGTATCGCAAGCAAAAAAAAAATCATACTGGATTTGTAGATATGACCCGAAAAAAATATGAAAAATCTTGTCTCTGTGTCTGCATAGATATCTCATTTGGAAGTACGTCGTTGCTAAATTTCGTCTGTTTTGTGCTGGAGTAGATCCTGGTACCAGATACATGGCACCAATTACAGAAGCCGTAAAAGCAGGCCGCGCTTAACAATCCGGTGTAATGGAGTGTACCCGCTGACATAAAAGCTGCAGCCCAGTCTGATGGCTGGTAGGGCTCATATCCCAGCCTGCGCTCACTGCATTAGTCAATTTACAAAAAATACTCCTAGCACAGGTAAAAGTCTCCCTTATGTGGCCCTATACAAATGTAAAGATACAAAGGGACAGATCCACAGAGATCTGCACCCGCGCAGCGTATCAGAGATACGCTACGCCGCCGTAACTTACCCGGTTCGAATCCTTAAAGATTTTGCGCCGTAAGTTACGGCGGCGTAGTCTATCTCTGGCGGGGTAAGGGTGCGGAATTAAAATCGGCGATTAGGGGGCGTGTTTCATTTAAATGAAGCGCGTCCCCGCGCCGAATGAACTGCGCATGCGCCGTCCCTAAATTTCCCGCCGTGCATTGAGCTAAATGACGTCGCAAGAACGTCATTTTTTTTTAACATAGACGTGAATTACGTCCATCCCGATTCACGGACGACTTACGCAAAAAAAAAAATTAAACGCGGGAACGACGGCCATACTTAACATAGCAGGTTTAACTATACGCGACGAAATACCAGCTTTAACTATAAGCCGGAAAAAGCCGACTAGAGACGCCGGAAAAAAATGCGACGTACGTTCGTGGATCGTCCGAAATAGCTAATTTGCATACCCGACGCGGAAAACGACGTGAACGCCACCCAGCGGACGCCGAAGAATTGCATCTTAGAGCCGAAGGCGTACGAAGACCTACACCTGTCGGATCTAACCCAGAAGCCGTCGTATCTTGGTTTGAGGATTCAAAATAACGATACGACGCGGGAAATTTGAAAGTACGCCGGCGTATCGGTAGATACGCCGGCGTACTCGCTCTGTGGATCTGCCCCAAAATGTGTAGTGAGTGCTCTAAATAAGTAAAAAGCTGCTTGCACAAAAAGTGATCATACAATTCTTATATATAATGCAGCAATTTCCAATATTAAGTTGCGCTAAATCCTTCATATACGATAAACTTAGGCCTAGCTCTGATGAAGGTAGTGCGCCCCCCGAAACGCGTTATCTGCACCATGCACTGTGTTTATGGCCTTTTGTCAGTTGCCTTTTGTGAGTACCCACTTTTACACAAAAAATGTCTTATTATTAACCACTTCCCGCCCAGTCAAGAGTAATTTGACGTCCGGGAAGTGGTTCTGTTATCCTGATTGGACGTCTGTAGCGCTACCCCCGGAGGAGCCGCTGATTGTTTTGGGATCTACTCTCTCTTTGCTTGGCTCACCCCTATCTTTTTTTTTTTTGTTGTTCTTTTTTTTTTAAGTGTATTTTGTGCGTGTACTCGAGAGAGGAGCCGGACTGCAGGAGTTGGGAGTAGGCAGGCTTCCCCCAGAGGCCACCTTTCTCCATGCCCCGGGTGGCAATGGCGGGTGTGTGAGGGGGGCCTCCCTCACCCCTATCTAACTGGCTCGAACCCTCCCTTGACACATCAGAAACCTGGTGGGTGTATTGTGACCTCTGCTGGGCTGGGGTCACAATAGCAGGCACACAGCATGAAATGACGGTGTATCAACAGTATTACCTGCTTCAATGGATGGCCCCTCCGGGTGAGAAAAGAACACTCCACACAGTCAATATATTTAAACCAAAAAGATAAATTTACTTTATATTGGTTAAAGAAAGTTATATTGGTTAAAAAAAGCAAATTTTAGTTTGAAACACAAGTGAACAATTGTTATTCAATGACACAATATGATTATGCAAGGGCCCTTGCGGGAATCAGTAAATAACAGTAATGAAAGTATCTAAACTAAGAATGGTACCATTCAGTTAAACTAAACTAGTGTAAGCAATATATGCCCGAGCGAGAGCTCCCTCTAGTGAGCAGTCCTGCAAAACAGCTAAAGAACGTCTCGAGACTAAAGTCCGCGTTGCGGCCGGTTGGTGCACGTTAATTTATAATCCGCAAATGGTAAACGATGAAAAGAAGGTAGTTAAACAAAGTATCCTGAGCAGCAAGGTTGGTGGACTGATCGCTCGTCAGCGTCAGTCACTTCTATATAATAACTATAAGGTTAGAGGGCCTCTAAGTCTCAGCTAGAGGCCAAACACGTGTCTCCAGCTTGTAGGGTGGCACTAAGTTAACTGTCTGAAAGGGAGGATTGGAAGTTGAGCATGTGCTCTCTCACCCGACAGGCCCGATCCGCCTGAGTTCTTCTCAAAAGGGCGCCTTGGTAGATCACTGCTCCACAGCACAAGGATCCCGGCATCAGGCTCTCCACTGTTTCAGTTGTCAGCTGGGCGGCCTCTCCGATCTCCTGGAACATGAGCTGGGTACGGTGGTCTTGCTTCCTTCTGGATGGCTGGTCTCTCGGTGGATTTAGGAACAGCTTCAGGCCTAGCAGGATGGCTGTGCTATCCTCCGCAGCTCCGCAGAGGAGAAGATGCAGGTCCCGAGAGAGCGAGATCAGCCCCTCCCTTTTCTTAAGTAACCTCCCCCATAAGTCTGTGCAGAGGTGTCACATGTTCTGACAATGCAGGGCATTGTGGGATGTGTAGTCTGTTTCTCCTAAGAGTCAATGGAGTCCATATCTCCCGCTACTTGCAGTCCCACAATGCATAACTCCTTAAAGGTATCTTACATATTTACAAGCGTAACTTGTAACTTTGTGTGCACCAAATTTCATTGCAGACCCAGATATTACCTTGAAAAAGCAGCAGTGACATCATCAATGTGCTGTACACAGCCTGTGCAGAGAGCAGAGCTGTGGGAGGGGCCCGGCAGGCCCCACCCACTACAGGATGCCTGCAGAAAACTATAGGAGGGGGCAGAGACAAGACCAGTCACCCTGCACAAGGAGAGGGAGCAGCAGTGAGCGGTCTTTATTACAGGAAGTCTCACACTGGATTACTGCACAGACCTGGAGGAAATACACAAAGCACTCCAACATTCAAGGAAGAACACACATGATGAATGTATTTACACAATATTTGCTTATCCTGGAGTTCAGCTTTAATTATTCTATTACATAAAGTATTGAGAATTTAATGGCTGGTCTTATGCCGCGTACACACGGTCAAAATTTCCGATGGAAAAAGTCAGACGGAATTTTTTCATTGGATATTCCGACCGTGTGTATGCCCCATCGGACTTTTTCCGTCGGAAATTCCGACGGACATGTAGGTAGATTCAGTAAGCGTTAGGCCGGCTTATCAGTAGATAAGCCGACCTAACTCAGAATCTAAGCCGACGTATGTTTAAGCGTATGCTCAAACAGAGATACGCTTAAACATATCTAAGATACGACAGCTTGCGCCGTCCTATCTTAGGTTGCAATATTTCGGATGGCCGCTAGGTGGTGCTTCCATTGCCCGGCCGCCGCAGTACATTTACGCCGTTTCCGTAAGCCATTATCAGGCCTAAAGTTATTCCATCTATTAGATGGAATAGCAATGTTAAAGTATGGCCGCCGTTCCCGCTTCGAGATTAGACATTTTTACGTAGTTTGCGTAAGTCGTCCGCGAATAGCTACTTACGTTGTTTACGTCCACGTCTAAATCAATAGGCCCGTACGGCGTACTTAGCCGCAATGCACACTGGGAAATGTAGGCGCCCGACGCATGCGCAGTAATAAAAAAACGTCAAAGACGTAAGGTCAAGCCTTATTAACATAAAACACGCCCCCCTTAGACACATTGGAATTCGGCGCCCTTACGCCCGCCCGCTTTAGGCTACGCCGCCGTAACATAGCAGGCAAGTATATTGTGAATCATGTACTTGCCTAGCTAACTTACGGCGGCGTAGCCTAAACATGCTAAGCTACGCCGCCGCAAGTTTAGGGCAATGTACGTGAATCTACCTATTAGAAAGAGAACATGTTCAATTCCTTTCGTCTGTATGGCATTCCGACGGAAGAAAAGAACACGCAAGCTCGGAAACAATTCGACGCATGCTCGGAAGCACTGAACTTCATTTTTCTAGGCTCATCGTAGTGTTGTACGTCACCGCGTTTTTGACAGTCGGAATTTGGTGTGACGGTGTGTATGCAAGACATCTTGAGCGGAATTCCGTCGGGAAAACCTGTCAGAGTTTATCCCGACGGAAAAACCGGACGTGTGTACAGGGCATTAGAAATCTGTGGTCATAAGAGGGTGTGATGAAAAGTGGACTGGTGGGACACCTAATAGAGGTCCGGCTCCGTTATCACCGCTTCATCCGAGGGTCAGGAAAACTTTAAATGAACCTTTTTTCATCCCCGTCAAATCGTTGGCTCGTGTGCAGCTCGGCGTAACACTGGAGGCGACGCAGCGCACAAAGGGGACTCATTTTAGCCGAGAAGGCGAGAACTGGCGAGATACGAGGCAGATTAATGTAGGGTACAGACGGGAAAAGATTTAAAACTAATGTGACAAAAATAGATTAAAAGACATAGCGGCGGCGGGGAGCCGGTTCCAGGGGAAGATGGTTACATCCAAGCCGTTATTTGTTCCAAAGTGAAGTTTTTATATTTGGCCGAAACTATTTTTCACGTCCAGGGAATGGAGAAATTGTTTAGATTTTTAGTCATCCATAAAAAGGCCTTGATAGAATTTTCCCCATGACAGGTAAAGGTCACATTCAGATCCCGGACTGTGTGTGTAATGTTGCCTCGCTCAGACAGGAAATCGAGCGGAAAGCTGCTGGTTTCGATAATCTTCAAGTCTTAAACCTGGAATCCCTTGTGGAGTAAAAGTCTTAAAGGAGAACATCGATAAATATTTTATCCCAGGTTGTTAGTTGGAGGAGGCACTGTTGCTCCAGATATGACATGCAAAGCACACAAAAATACACTATATTTTCAAAAGTATTGGGACGCCTGCCTTTAGACGCACATGAACTTCAGAGGGCCGGATTCAGAAAGAGATACGACGGCATATCTCCTGATACGCCGTCGTATCTCTGAGTGCGCTCGGTCGTATCTACGCATAGATTCAGGTAGAGTTAGGCCGACTTATCAGTAGATAAGCCGCCCTAACTCAGAATCTACGCCGACTTATGTTTAAGCGTATGCTCAAACAGAGATACGCTTAAACATATCTAAGATACGATGGCTTGCGCCGTCCTATCTTAGATTGCAATATTTTGGATGGCCGCTAGGTGGCGCTTCCATTGCGGTCGGCGTAGAATATGTAAATGAGGAGATACGCCGATTCACAAACGTACGCCCGGCCGACACAGTACTTTTACGCCGTTTACGTAAGAGATAGGCCGCGTAAAGTTAGAGCTAGGCCCTAGTGGAATAGTAATGTCAAGTATGGCCGCCGTTCCCGCGTCGAAATTCGAATTTTTTACGTCGTTTGCGTAAGTCGTCCGTGAATCGGGATTTACGTCGTTTACGTCCACGTCAAAATCAATAGGCCCGTGCGGCGTACTTAGCCGCAATGCACACTGGGAAATGTAGGCGACCGGCGCATGTGCAGTAACAAAAAAACGTCAAAAACGCAAGGTCAAGCCTTATTACCATTAAACACGCCCCCCTAACACAGATTTGAATTCGGCGCCCTTACGCCCGCCCGCTTTAGGCTACGCCGCCGTAACATAGCAGGCAAGTACATTGAGAATCATGTACTTGCCTCGCTAACTTACGGCGGCGTAGCCTAAACACGCTAAGCTACGCCGCCGCAAGTTTGCACCTATCTATGTGAATCTACCTATATATTTTCAAAAGTATTGGGACGCCTGCCTTTAGACACACATGAACTTTAATAGCATCCCAGTCTTAAGGCCCGTACACATAGCTCCCAACTGTCCCTGAGTTCGAGGGACTGTCCCTGATTTGGAGAAATGTCCCTCTGTCCCTCTTCCCTCCTCATTTGTCCCTCATTTTGGTCTGATCTCTATAGTTGTATAAAAAATGCACTTTTTATCTTTCAAAAAGTGTTTCCCAGCGCTAAACCTTTTATCTGATTTCTAAATTTCTGCATTTGAAAATGTTAAAAGCCAATATAAATATAGTGGTAAAAAAAAGCCCTTGTGGAATTAATTAACCTTTTCTTTCTCCTTTAACTGCTTGCCGACCAGCCGCCACAGTTCTACGGCGGCAGGTCGGCTGCCCTGCACGAGAGCCCGTAGCTCTACGTCGGCTTTCGCAGCGGCCACTACTCGCCCCTGACTCACGTGCGCGTGCCCGGCGGGCGCGATCGCCGCTGGGCACACGCGATCGCTCGTTACAGAGCGAGGACCGGGAGAGAAATGCTGATCTTCTGTTCATACAATGTATGAACAGAAGATCAGTCATTTCCCCTAGTCAGTCCACCCCCCCCCCTACAGTTAGAACACACCCAGGGAACATACTTAACCCCTTCCCCGCCCCCTAGTGTTAACCCCTTCACTGCCAGTGGCATTTTTATAGTAATCCAATGCATTTTTATAGCACTGATCGCTATAAAATGCCGATGGTCCCAAAAATGTGTCAAAAGTGTCCGAAGTGTCCGCCATAAGGTCGCAGTACCGATAAAAA
Source organism: Rana temporaria (assembly GCF_905171775.1). Classification (NCBI taxonomy): domain Eukaryota; kingdom Metazoa; phylum Chordata; class Amphibia; order Anura; family Ranidae; genus Rana; species Rana temporaria. The sequence goes on from NC_053498.1 coordinate 134,417,506, forward strand.
TTATTAGTAAAAAAAAAATATTAATAAAAATGCCATAAAAATACCCCCTATTTTATAAACGCTATAACTTTTGCGAAAACCAATCAATATACGCTTTTTGCGATTTTTTTTTACGAAAAATAGGTAGAAGAATACGTATCAGCCTAAACTGAGGAATTTTTTTTTTTTTTATATATATATATTTTTGGGGGATATTTATTATAGCAAAAAGTAAAAAATATTCATTTTTTTCAAAATCGTCGCTCTATTTTTGTTTATAGCGCAAAAAATAAAAACCGCAGAGGTTATCAAATACCACCAAAAGAAAGCTCTATTTGTGGGGAAAAAAAGAACGCCAATTTTGTTTGGGTGCCACGTCGCACGACCGTGCAATTGTCAGTTGAAGCGACGCAGTGCCGAATCGCAAAAAGTGCTCTGGTCTTTGACCAGCAATATGGTTCGGGGGTTAAGTGGTTAAGGGGGTGTGGCAGTGGGCATGTCCTATGCCTACATACATTTTCTAGTAAGTGTCCCTCATTCCTATCTCAGAATGTTGGGAGGTATGCGTACATACGATCGGATATCCCGACAACAACGGCCCGATTTTCGTTGGCTGTGCATGTTCTCAAATTTTTACGACAACAAATGTGTTCCGTCGGATCATCCGATCGTGTGTACAAACCTGTCGGACTAATATCCAAAGTACAAACACGCATGCTCGGAACCAATGCTAAACATCAGGCCGCGTACACACGGTCGATCCATCCGATGATAATGGTCCGACGGACCGTTTTCATCGGTTCACCGCTGAAGCAGACCGATGGTCTGATGTGCGTACACACCATCAGTTCAAAAACCGATCGCGTCAGAACGCGGTGACGTAAAACACACGACGTGCTGAAAAAAAAAGAAGTTCAATGCTTCCAAGCATGCGTCGACTTGATTCTGAGCATGCGCGGGTTTTGAACCGATGCTTTTGTGTACTAACCATAGGTTTTGACCGATGGTCAGCCGTCCATCGGTTCGATTTTAAAGCAAGTTCTCTAATTTTTGTCCGAAGGACAACAGACCGATGGGCCGTACACACAGACGGTTTGGACCGATGAAACTGGACTTCAGGCCGTTTTCATTGGTTTGGACCGACCGCGTGTACGCGGCCTAAGGAGCCCCATAATTTCTGACGGTGGCCCTGAGTGGCGCACAGGACGATGTGGAGCATACGTCTTTTTTATGCCCAAAAAAGCAATCCTCCTCCACTGGAAATGTCCGGTGGCTCCCGCTTTGAGTACGTTTAGTCTGCTTATGAAACACATTTTGGGGAGAGGAGAAGAGGGCTTGGGCGATCTAAAGGAACAGATAATGAAGATATCACTGGGGCAGATTCAGATAGATCAGCGGATCTTTAGATCCGCGTAATCTATCTTATTTACAATCCGTCAGCGCAAGTTTTTGAGGCAAGTGCTGTATTCAGAAAGCACTTGCCTTGAAAGTTGCGCCGGTGGATCGTAAATCCCCCGGCGGAATTTAAATTCCGCGGCTAGGGGGAGTGTAGTATTTAAATCAGGCGCGTCCCCGCGGCAATTCAACTGCGCATGCGAAGAAGGAAAATCACCGCTCAAGGTGGGTCTGCTATAGGGTCATACACAGGTGTAGGATTCCAAGGGTGCTGGCAGTGCACTAGGCAAGCATTGGCGTAAAATGTAGGATGGATGGCCGCACTCCAAACCAAACAGGTTGTCTTTATTTAAACGAACAGCAAAAACATACCGGATCACAGCAACAGAAACAGGAGGATAACCGACGTTTCGCACTGACTTAGTGCGCCGGCTAAATTTCGTCATTGGTTTCGGCGTGAACGTAAATTACGTCCATCCATATTCGCGAACGACTTACGACGGCCATACTTAACATAGGATACGCCGCATATAGCAGGGGTAAATATCCGCCGGAAAAAGCCGAACGCAAACAACGTAAAAAAAAAGCAACGGCGGGCGTTCGTTTCTGAATCGGCGGATCTCCTCATTTGCATATTCGTCACAAGTAAAACACGAAACTCCACCTAGCGGCCAGCGGTAGATTGCAGCCTAAGATCCGACGGTGTAAGTCACTTACACCTGGCGGATCTTAGGGAGATCTATGCGTAATTGATTCTATGAATCAGTCGCATAGATCCGACCGTCGTATCTCAGAGATACGACGGCGTATCAGGAGATACGCCGTCGTATCTCTATCTGAATCTGCCCCAGTATGTTTACTTACAAAAGGATATTTTTACAGGTGTTTATATAAAACGTCGCTGGATAGAATAGAAAACAATAAATAAAAAAATAATAACTAAAAAGTGATAATACTAACAGGAAATAAAAAATAAATACAAATTGCATAAACAAGAGAACACGATTACACACCAGGACATTATGTACTGGATTCTGTTTTCCCAGTTTACTTTTTGTACAAGTCACTTTATTCTGCAAGAAGGAAAGCATGCAATTGTAATTTCAGGTGATTTGCTTGGCGTTAATGTGTTGGGTGGGACGTGGGACAAGCGTGCGATGTCTGCAAGCGATGATTTATGGGGGCTGTCAGGCGCTCACACTTCAGAGATGGCTGCACCCCACTCCGGCTATTCATCATTCGCCGCTAGACAGCAATCCATCAACCACCAAACCCGAACTTATAGAGAGGCGTAAACGTGATGCGGAGGAGAGCGGGCGCAAAGCAGAGATCCGCGCCGACTGCCGGAAAACCCGGAGATTCATTATAGACACCTCCGAGGATGATTTCCCTTTATGATGTCTCAGACACTTCCTAAAAAATCATCTTTTGCTTATAGGGAAAAAAAATAGATACTTCTCTGATAATATATATGCATTTTTTTCCTCCTTTTTTCATTTTACTTTCGCCTAACGGGAGAATTTTTTTTTTTCGCTTTTTTTTTATGTTTTATTTCCCAGCGGCCAGGCAGAGTCACTTTTTCAACCAGAGCACTAACTGTGAGAGCATCATTATTCATGTGGCTTTTCTGCTTTCTTTAAACAACCACAGTCACCAAAAATATATAATAATAATAAATCCATCTAATGTAATTTTGTGCATGATGGTTCCTTCGCCCCAGCTGGTCGTGGTGCACCCTGAGCAAATTCAATGGTGATACTGTATATCTATCATCACCCGCGGCTGGACTTGCATGCACCCAGTGGCGTCACTAGGGTTGGTGTTACCCGGTGCGGTAAAACATGGTGTCACCCCCCCTCTGTCTAGGCTGCCCAGCACCAAGCAGGTAGCGCACGGGCACGGGGCGCACCCCAAACCAGCCCCTGTAAATGATAGTATAGGGCAGTATAGTGGCAGGTTAGGGTTATATAGAGTGGTATAGTGGCAGGTTGGTGTAGTGGGGTGGTATAGGACAGGTTAAGGTGGTATAGGGCATGTTGGGGTGATATAGGGTAGTTTGGGGTGGTATAGGGCAAGTTAGAGTTGCATAGGGCAGGTTGGGGTGGTATAGGGCAAGTTAGGGTGGTACAGGGTAGGTTGGGGTGGTATAGTGCAAGTTAGGGTGGCATAGGACAAGTTAGGATGGCATGGGAAAGGTTGGGGTGGTACAGGGCAAGTTAGGGTGGCATTGGGCAGGTTGGGGTGGTATAGGGCAAGTTATGGTGGCATAGGGCAGATTGGGGTGGTACAGGGCAAGTTAGGGTGGCACAGGGCAAGTTGGGGTGGCATGGGAAAGTTTGGGGTGGTACAGGGCAGGCTGAGGTGGTACAGGGCAGGCTGTGGTGGCACAAGGCAGGCTGGGTGGTACAGGGCAGGCTGGGGTTGTACAGGGCAGGCTGGGGTGGTACAGGGCAGGCTGGGGTGGTATAGGGCAAGTTATGGTGGCGTAGGGCAGATTGGGGTGGTACAGGGCAAGTTAGGGTGGCACAGGGCATGTTGGGGTGGCATGGGAAAGTTTGGGGTGGTACAGGGCAGGCTGGGGTGGTACCGGGCAGGCTGTGGTGGCACAAGGCAGGCTGGGTGGTACAGGGCAGGCTGGGGTGGTACAGGGCAGACTGGGGGGTACAGGGCAGGCTGGGGTGGTATAGGGCTGTTTGGGGTGGTACAGGGCAGGCTGGGTGATGCAGGGCAGGCTGGGTGGTACAGGGCAGGCTGGGATTGCACAGGGCAGGCTGGGCATGTCAGCAAAAAAAAACAAAAACGGGATGGTCTCACCCCTCTAGCGGGTGTCACCCGGTGCGGACCGCACCCCCCTAGCAACGCCTCTGCATGCACCCAGACAATATCACTGGTGCACCCCGGTGGTAACTGCATGCCCTTACTAAACATGGAGGTGATCAGGTACAGTCTTTCCCCCCCTTGCTACAGTGCCTTGCAAAAGTATTCCCCCCCTTGGCATGTTTCGTGTTTTGTTGCCTCACAACCTGGAATTAACATGGATTGTTTGAGGATTTGCATCATTTAATTTACAGAACATGCCCACAACTTTGAAATGTTTTTTTTTTTGTGAAGCAAACAACAAATAGGACAAAATAACAGAAAAAGTCAATGTGCATAACTATTCACCCCCCTAAAGTCAATACTTTGAAGAGCCACCCTTTGCGGCTATCACAGCTCCAAGTCGCTTTGGAAAAGTCTCTATGAGCTTGCCATATCTTACCACTGGAATTTTTGCCTATTCCTCCTGGCAAAACCGCTCCAGCTCCTTCAAGTTGGATGGTTTGCGCTTGTGAACAGCAATCTTTAAGTCATACCACAGATTTTCTATTAGTTTGAGGTCTGGGCTTTGACTAGGCCATTCCAACACATGTACATGTTTATCCTTAAACCACTCAAGTGTTGCTTTAGCATCATTAACCTTCCATCATTGTCCTGCTGGAAGGTGAACGTGAACCTCCGTCCTAGCCTCAAATCTCACACAGAGTGGTACAGGTTTTGCTCAAGAATATCCCTGTATTTAGCACCATCCATCTTTCCCTCAACCCTGACCAGTTTCCCAGTCCCGACTGCTGAAAAACATCCCCACGGCATGATGCTGCCACCACCATGTTTCACAGTGGGGATGGTGTTCTTTGGGTAATGCAATGTGTTGGGTTTGCGCCAGACATAGCATTTTCTTTGATGGCCAAAAAGTTCTATTTTAGTCTCATCAGACCAGAGCACCTTCCTCTATACATATTGGGAGCCTCCCACATGCCTTTTTGCAAACTCAAAACGTGCCATTTTGTTTTTTGCTGAAAGTAATGTCTGTCTTCTGGCCACTCTGCCATAAAGCCCAACTCTACGGAGCGTACGGCTTATTGTCCTCCTATGTACAGATACTCCAGTCTCTGCAGTGGAACTCTGCAGCTCCTCCAGGGTTACCTTAGGGCTCTGTGCTGCCTCTCTGATTAATGCCCTCCTTGCCCGGTCCGTGAGTTTTGGTGTGCGGCCGTCTCTTGGCAGGTTTGCTGTTGTGTCGTGTTCTTTCCATTTGGTTATGGTAGATTTGATGGTGCTACTAGGGATCATTAGAGATTTGGATATTTTTGTATAACCCTGACTTGTACTTCTCAACAACATTGTCCCTTACCTGTTTGGAGAGTTCCTTGGTCTTCATGGCAGTGTTTGGTTAGTGGTGCCTCTTCCTTAGGTGTTGCAGCCTCTGGGGCCTTTCAAAAAGGTGTGTCTATGTAATGACAGATCATGTGACACTTAGATTGCACACAGGTGGACATCATTTCACTAATTATGTGACTTCTGAAGGTAATTGGTTGCACCAGAGCTTTTTATGGGCTTTATAACAAAGGGGGTGAATACATACACACATGCCAATTATCATGTTTTTTATTTCTGAAAAATAGTTTTATTTATATAGAATGTTTATATGACTTATTTAATTCGACACCTCTAAAAGTCCCAGGGTTGGTTACCCTTTCCCCATTTTTCCTCTATATAGTGTATATGGGATGTGTTGTCGTGACTTGAGCAGCTGTGTCCCACAAATAGTTTTTTTAGCGCTCTATATAGTGACACCATTAACGATAACCAGGTGACCAGTATTGGAGAAATCAAATGGAGACGTCACCAAAATCAGCCCTTGTTTAGCTGTGGATGGAGTAGTAGAACCCCTTTCAGGTTTTTAGTGCTGGAGTGGACTCACCCTCTCTGTTTGTCCTGTGATCATTGGCCCAGATTCAGGTACAGGCGCGCACTGATACGGCGGCACAGCGTATCGTTTTTACGCTACGCCTCCGTAAATTACTTGAGCTACGCTTCATTCACGAAGCATTTGCTCGGTAATTTGCGGCGGCGTATCGTAAAAGGGGCCGGCAAAAGCGCGCGTAATTTAAATGATCCCGTAGGGGGCGTGGATCATTTAAATTAGGCGCGTTCCCGCGCCGAACGTACTGCGCATGCTCCGTCGGGAAAATTTCCCGACGTGCATTGCGGTAAATGACGTCGCAAGGACGTCATTTGCTTTGCCGTGAACGTAAATGGCGTCCAGCGCCATTCACGATCCACTTACGCAAACGACGCAAATTTCGAAAATCGCGACGCGGGAACGACGTTCATACTAACCATTGGCTGCGCCTCCTAATAGCAGGAGCAGCCTTACGACGGAAGCGACGTACGCAAACGACGTAAAACTCGAACGCCGGGCGCGCGTACGTTTGTGAATCGGCGTGAGTATGCAATTTGCAAACTCTACGCTGACCACTACGGGAACGCCACCTAGCGGCCAGCGTCAGATTGCACCCTGAGATACGACGGCATAAGAGACTTATGCCAGTCGTATCTTAGGCTACAGTCGGCGTATCGAGCTTTCTGAATACAGAAAGTTGATACGCCGGCGCTACTTAGCAATTACGCTGCGTATCTATGGATACGCAGGAGTAATTGCTACCTGAATCTACCCCATTGTCGCTAGGACTGAAAGTGATAGGAAAATTCCAAATTTTGAGTTGTCACAAGAACAGGAACACAGAGAAAACAATGGTCTCCCAATCATGTGACCACTGTGACAGCCAATCACAGATTGTTACCACCCCCTGGCCTACAAAGGGACACCGTGGTTGGGTGGAAAGGGTTTTGACATCTTTGGTTTGATATGGATAACGTCGGGTTCCTGCACAGCATCATTGGGGTAGATTCAGAGAGCAATTACGCCGGCGTATCCATAGATAAGTCGGTTTCGTCGTAAGGCTGCTCCTGCTATTAGGAGGCGCAGCCAATGGTAAGTATGGACATCGTTCCCTCGTCGCGATTTTCAAATTTTACGTCGTTTGCGTAAGTCGTCCGTGAATGGCACTGGACGCCATTTACGTTCACGTCGAAGCCAAAGACGTCCTTGCGACGTAATTTTTAACGCAATGCACGTCGGGAAATTTTAGGGACGGCGCATGCGCAGTACGTTCAGCGCGGGAACGCGCCTAATTTAAACGATCCACGCCCCCTACGGGATCATTTGAATTACGCGCGCTTACACCGGTCCCTTTTACGCTACGCCGCCGCAACTTTACAGGCAAGTGCTTTGTGAATCAAGCACTTGCCCCGTAAAACTTGCGGCAGCGTAACGTAAATGTCATACGTTACGCCGCCGCAGTTTTGCGTGCCCCAACCTGAATCCATCCCACTGTTTGCCCTTATTAGCTGAGTGAGGGAATACTAGTCAGTACCAGTGTTCAGGGCTGTGGATAAGAGGGTACCACCGGTCCTACTGTATGGGGCCCAGCCAGCAAGGGGGCCCAAGCAGCAGGGTAAATCAGATGTAAGCAGGGAGGGTAAATCAGTGCGGTGGGGGGGGGGGGGGGCAATTACTGGAACTGATCCCCTGTATGGCTCTGTCTGCAGAAGTTGAAAGGATTCTGCACTGGGGTTCCCAACTCCGCCCACTTACTGTAGCCTTTGTGGATAGAAGAACGTAATCCATTCTGTTGGCTCCTGTGTGATGGAGACTAAAGTAGGAAGGGTGAGGTTCCACAGCCAAGGGAGACAGAAGCCAGTGAAGCATTTCACAATCAAGGTGGATTGAGTGCAGGCTGACCCTTTAATTACTGTGACAGGAAGTCAGGTAAAGCTGTGGGTGTTGTCACTGATGGGACATACATTTCTGCCTTGTTTAGACGATACACAGATTATTATCGGGCGTCGGCTACAAACGTAGCCAGAGGAAGGCTAGAGGCCGTTAGAAAACTTCAGCTGTTCAGAATGAAGCAATCAAGGTATGTGACAGGAAGTCAGGTAAAGCTGTGGGTGTAGTCACTGATGGGACATACATTTCTGGCTACGTTTGTAGCCGACGCCCGATAATAATCTGTGTATCGTCTAAACAAGGCAGAAATGTATGTCCCATCAGTGACAACACCCACAGCTTTACCTGACTTCCTGTCACATTACCCATAAACCAATCACTGCCACGCCCCCTTACCTTTTCACAGCTACTTCAGAAATAATTACACATATACAAAAATTCCTTTTACTCCAGCTGCTGAACTTTAAAAAAATCTCGTAGCAATAAAGTATTTTTCTGCAGTTTATTTTAAAAGCTTGAATTTACTCCCCCCTTCAAATCGTCACTGCGACAGCGAGCAAAATTCACAGCGCCCGCAGTCCTTGTTGTGCATCATCTCAGCAAAAAGAAAGGGACTGTGATGCATGTGTAAATTTAAAACAGAATTTATCTTCCCTATTAAAAAGCAGTGAAGTGATATAGCGGTCCACGCTCGGAGGAAGAAAATGCAATTGCATTTTTTTTTCCCTCCAAGAAGATCGTTGCAAATGCTGTTTACGGAAGTTATCCTCTTGGCGTATTACGGCAGTTATGAATAGCGAGAGACAACCTGCTGGAAGCAAGGGGAACAAGTCTATTCATTAACCGGTAAGCCTTGTCAACCTGCTAATGGTGAAGAGGCTGCCAGGTCCTGACACTGACATAGAGGGGCTCTGAAGTCCCTCTAAAGCTCTACATCAGGGTTTGACAAATTTGTTTGGAATCTAGGAGCCAGCTAAAAAGGTTAGGAGCCAGAAAACGCGCCCCGTCCCGACGAGCTCGCACGCAGAAGCGAACATATACGTGAGTAGCGCCGCATATGTAAACGGTGTTCAAACCACACATGTGAGGTATCGCCGCGATCGTTAGAGCGAGAGCAATAATTCTAGCTCTAGACCTCCTCTGTAACTCAAAACATGCAACCTGTAGAATTTTTTAAACGTGGCCTATGGAGATTTTAAAGGGTAAAAGTTTGTCGGCATTCCACGAGCAGACGCAATTTTGAAGCGTGACATGTTGGGTATTAATTTACTCGGCGTAACATTATCTTTCACAATATAAAAAAAATTGGGATAACTTTGCTGTTATCTTATATTTTAATTAAAACAAGTGTATTTTTTCCCCAATTGCAGTTGCACAAACACGGCGTGACAGAAAGTATTGCAACAATCGCCATTTTATTCTCTAGGGTTTTAGAATAAAAAATATATATAATGTTTGGGGGTTATAATTAGAGGGAAGGAGATGGCAGTGAAAACAGTGAGAAATTACACTTTAGAACTGGTTTTACTTGTAATGCCAACAGCCACCACCAGATGGCGCCAGGTCACAGAAGGAAGCTTGGGACTTCACAAGGCCTCAATTACCGGCCGTCGCGGTCCCCCGCGATCGCGTGGCGGGGGAGGTGGGGGCGCACGGAGACACCCACCACCGGAGGCTCCCGTGTCTCCATGGGCCCCCACCTCCCCCGCCGCGCGATCGCGGCGGGCCCACGACGGCCGGTAATTGAGGCCGCGGCTCAATTACCGGTGGGCGCCAGGGCACAATTTCTTGTCGCAATTGCGACCTGGCGCCCGGATATTGTCGAGCCCTGCTCTACATGGCATTAAATATTTCCCTAGCCACATTTTTTTTGGGGGGGGGGATGGAATCAAGAGGAATCAGGACCGATGTCAGGATTTTATTGCTGTAACAAGTAGAAATACTGATTAGAAGATCAGTTAGCTCGTGATAAGGCGTAATGACATTGGCGGGGCCACTTGTGAAAAAGATTAAATGTCCCTCAAACAAGGTGTCCAGACTTGAAGATTCACGCATATAAAGTCTAATGAGAGTGCCAAACAGTCTAATGCCCCTTACACACGATTGGAAATTCCGACAGCAAAAGTCAGATGTGAGCTTTTGAACGGAATTTCCGACCGTGTGTATTCTTCATCGGACTTTTGCTGTCGGAATTTCCGCTAACAAAAGATTGAGAGCTGGTTCTCAAATTTTCCAACTGTCTATAGCAATTCTGACGGGTAAAATTCCGACGCTTGCTAGGAAACAATTTGACGCATGCTCGGAAACATTCAACTTCATTTTCTCGGCTCGTCGTAGTGTTGTATGTCACGGCGTTCTTGATGGTCGAAAGTTCAGAGAACTTTTGTGTGACCGTGTGTATGCAAGCCAAGCTTGAGCGGAATTCCGTCAGAAAAAACATCCAAGGTTTTTCCGACAGAAAATCTGAGAGTGTGTACGCAACATAACATTCCAAAAACATTAATAGCTGGATTCACGTAGGTGTGCCTAACTTTAGGCGGGCGTAGCGCATCTCATATACGCTACGCCGCCGTAAGTTAGAGAGGCAAGTGCTGTATTCACAAAGCACTTGCGTCCTAAGTTACGGCAGCGTAGCGTAAATGTGCCGGCGTAAGCACGCCTAATTCAAATTGTGAAGAGGTGGGCGTGTTTTATGTAAATAAAGCATGACCCCACGTAAATTACTTTTTTAACGAACGGCGCATGCGGCGTCCGTGGACGTATCCCAGTGCGCATGCTCCAAAATACACCGCAAAGACTTATTGGTTTCGACGTGAACGTAAATTACGCCCAGCCCCATTCACGAACGACTTACGCAAACGACGAAAATCTTTTAAAATTAGACGCGGTTCCGACGTCCATACTTAACATTAGCTGCGCCATCTTTTTGGTGGAATATCTTTAGGCATGAAAACGCCTTACGTAAACGGCGTATCTTTACTGCGACGGGCAAGCTTACATTCGTGAATAGGCGTATCTCGCTGATTTACGCATTCTAGGTGTAAATCAGCGTACACGCCCCTAGCGGCCAGCGTAAACAGACAGCTAAGATACGACGGCACAGGCGGTCGTATCTTAGCTACATTTAAGCGTATCTCAATTTGAGAATACACTTAAATATACAATGGCGCAGATTCGGAGTTACGACAGCGTATATACTGATACGCCGTCGTATCTCTACGTGAATCTGGCTATTAATCTTCATGCTGGTTAAAAAAAAAAAAAACAGAACAGCCAATGCATTTTGGGGGCTCAAAGACCCCCCGTCTTCTTCAGGGTTTAAATCTAATGGGCCATCAGGACATAAAGCTTGAACACATCACCAAAATTTCAAGAAGAATTTTAGGTATGGATAGCTACGTAGGTTCAGCTTGGACCACAGATGAGCGAGTTTGGGGTGGAGGAACTTGACTGGCCTGCACAGAGTCTTGACCTTAACCCGATAGAACACCTTTGGGATGAATTATAGTGGAGACTGCGATCAAGGCCTTCTCATCCAACCTCAGTGCCTGACCTCACAAATGCACTTCTGGAAGAACGGTCAAACATTCCCATAGACACTCCTAAATCTTGTAAACAGCCTACCCAGAAGAGTTGAAGCTGTTATAGCTGAAAAGGGTGGACCAACTCAATATTGAACCCTACGGACCAAGACTGGGATGCCATTAAAGTTCAGGTGCATCTAAAGGTAGGTGTCCCAACACTTTTGACAATATAGTTTATATACCCAAATTAAAAAAGAAAGGAAAGGAGAACGACAGGAAAGAGGTTGAAAGGAAGGAATGAAGTAAAGGGTGGTTGAAAGGAGGAAAAGGAGGGTGGTTGGAAGGAAGGAAGGAAGGAAGGAAGGAAGGAAGGAAGGAAGGAAGGGAGGAAGGAAAGACAGTGAGAAGGAAGGAAGAGGTTATATTACTAAAAATTAGAACTTTGCACCTGCTCGCAAAAAAACTTGTACTTAGTGGTACAAAGAAGAAAAGAAGAAGAGAAGAAAATAGGAAAAAAAGAAAGGACAATGTAAGGAAAGTACATGTAGAGTTCCTGTCCTGTATATTGGGAAGGAAGGATGGTGGAAAGGAAGAAAGGACTGAGGAAAGAAAGGAAGAATGGTAAGAAGGAAGAAATGACTGAGGAATGAAAGAAGGATGGTGGGAAGGAAGAAAGGACTGAGGAAAGAAAGGAAGGACGGTAGAAAAGAAGGAAGGAAGTTGAAAATTCAGAAATAAAAGGCAAGTGAAAGGTAGAGAAATAGAAAGGATTGTGGGAAGGAAGAAATAACTGTGGAAAGAAAAGAAAGCAGGGAGGGAAGGGAGAAAGAAATGTGAAATAAAAGGAAGGACGGTGAGAAGGAAGAAAGGACCGAGGAAAGAAAGGAAGGACGGTGAGAAGGAAGAAAGGACTAAGGAAAGAAAGGAAGGATGATGAGAAGGAAGAAAATAACGAGGAAAGAAAGGAAGGATGGTGAGAAGGAAGAAAGGACCGAGGAAAGAAAGGAAGGATAGTGAGAAGAAAGAAAGGACCAAGGAAAGAAAAGAACGATGATGAGAAGGAAGAAAAGAACGAGGAAAGAAAGGAAGGATGGTGAAAAGAAGGAAAGGACTAAGGAAAGAAAGGAAGGATGGTGAAAAGAAGGAAAGGACTAAGGAAAGAAAGGAAGGATGGTGAGAAGAAAAAAAAGACTGAGGAAAGAAAGGAAGGATGGTGGGAAGGAAGAAAAGACTGAGGAAAGAAAGGAAGGATGGTGGGAAGAAAAAAAAGACTGAGGAAAGAAAAGAAAGGATGGTGGGAAGGAACATAGGACTGAGGAAAGAAAGGAAGGATGGTGGGAAGGAAGAAAGAACGGAGGAAAGAAAGGAAGGATGATGGGAAAGGAAGAAAAGACTGAAGAAAGAAAGGGAGGATGGTGAGAAAGAAAGAGGAAATGGTACGCAAAAGGGAAGAAAGGACTGTGGGACAGAAAGAAGAAATGAACTAAAGAAGGTGGAAAGGCAAAAAGAAAAATAAGGGAAGAGTAAGGAAAAGGGAAGGATGGTGGGAAGGAATAAAGTACTGTGAAAAGAAAAGAAGAAAGGAATGGGAATGGAAGAAAGCAAGAAGGTGAAAAGGTAGAAATAAATAAAGGGAAGGGCAGAGGGAAAGAAAGGAAAGATGGTGGGAAGTATAAGAGGAAGGGAGGATGACAGGAAGAAATGAATAACCGTAGAAAGGAGAGAAGCATTGTGGAAAAAAGGGATGATGGTGGGAAGGAAGGAAGGACTGTGGAATGGAAGGGAGAATAATAGGAATGGGGGGGGGGGGTAAGAATGAATGTGGAAGGAGTGTGGAAAGGAAAGAAGGATGATGGAAAGAAAGAAACGGCTATGGTAAGAAAAGAAGGAAAAGGAAGAAAATGGACTGTGGAGAGGAAGAAAGGAATGTGAAAAAAAGGGGAGGGTGGAGGAAATGAAGTTATTTGGAAAGGAAGAGAGGATGACGGAAAGGAAAGAACTGATTATAATTCTAAATCCAAAACTTTGCACCTACTGGCAAAATAAAGTTACCAGAAGTAACAATTGTATCACATCCTATGTGTTGGGTGTTCCCATACATATTCATTACCTTATAATGATTGGAAATATTTAAGTTAATTTGCATTTGTTTATCAGGTTCAAAGCCTCTTTTTTTCACCACTGTTAAGAAATTTGCATTAATTTGATGTTTTGTGCATGAACAATATTTCGGCTCATGTCTCTCACTTATCTCAGTGCCCCCCGGCCTGTCTTGTAGCTCCTACTACCAAAGGCATTACGAAGACTTATTGCCGGTGCCAGGGAAAAAAATGAGAATCGGCTGGCAAGCATTATAAATTGCTGAAATATTAATTTATCTCAAACGGATAAGCCCAAAACCAGGAGAACCCCGAGGCAAAACATTATGTTGATAGGTTTTTATTATAATCATTTTTTAATGAACTTATCGTTGGTGAGCGCGGATTGCTTGTCTGAGGTGACCCGGGGGACTCTGGGGGGTTTCTGGGTGTTCTGGTTGTAATTAACCGGAGTGCGTTTTTTTTTTTCCTGTCTATAAAAGTTAAGATAGTAAAGAGAGAACGGAGTCTGGAGAATCGCATTCAATTTCATGCTCATAGTAATGGCATTCCGTCTACAAAATTACATTCAGAGGACTTTCAAATTGTTCAAAAAGTCAGTCACCCTGAAAAAGCAGTTTATAAAATGAATGGCGTTCATTATTAGCGAGAGGAGAAAATGAAGTCCCCTTTTTCACATATAGACCTCGTACACACCATAGGATAGACAGAGGACAACGGTCTGAAGGACCGTTTTCGTCGGTCAAAAACGATCGTGTGTAGGCCCCATAGGTTATTTAACCTTCGGTTAAAAAAATAGGAACTTGCTTTAAAATTTAACCAATGGACGCCTAACCGATAGGTCAAAACCGATTGTTAGTAGGCACGACCATCGGTTAAAAAATCCATGCATGCTCAGAATCAAGTCGACGCATGCTTGGAAGCATTGAACTTTGTTTTTTTCAGCCTGTCGTTGTGTTTTACGTCACCGCGTTCTGACACGATCGTTTTTTTAACCACTTGCTTACTGGGCACATAAACCCCCTTCGTGCCCAGGCGAAATTTCAGCTTCCGGCACTGCGTCGCTTTAACTGACAATTGCGGGGTCGTGCGACGTGGCTCCCAAACAAAATTGGCGTCCTTTTTTTCCCCACAAATAGAGCTTTCTTTTGGTGGTATTTCATCACCTCTGCGGTTTTTATTTTTTGCGCTATAAACAAAAATAGAGCGACAATTTTGAAAAAAAATCAATATTTTTTACTTTTTGCTATAATAAATATCCACCAAAAACATATATAAAATTATTTTTTTTCCTCAGTTTAGGCCGATACGTATTCTACCTTTCTTTTGGTGGTATTTGATCACCTCTGCGATTTCTATTTTTTGCGCTATAAACATAAAAAAACTAAAAATTTTTAAAAAAAACACAATATTTTTTACTTTTTGTTATAATAATTAAAAAAAAATTTAAAAAAAAATTTCCCTCGGTTTAGGCCGATACGTATTCTTCTACATATTTTTGTTAAAAAAAAAATCGCAATAAGCGTATATTGATTGGTTTGCGCAAAAGTTATAGCGCCTACAAAATAGGGGATAGATTTAAGATTTTTTTTTATTTCTTTTTTTTACTAGTAATGGCGGCGATTTGCGATTTTTTTGTCAGGCCTGCGATATTGCGGGCGGACGTATCGGACACTTTTGACACAATTTTGGGACCATTCACATTTATACAGCGATCAGTGCTATAAAAATGCACTAATTACTGTATAAATATGACTGGCAGGGAAGGGGTTAACACTAGGGGGTGAGGAAGGGGTTAAATGTATTCCCTGGGTGTGTTCTAACTGTGTGGGGGGAGGGGACTGACTGGGGGAGGTGACCGATGCTGTGTCCCTATGTAAAGGGACACAGATCGGTCTCCTCTCTCCCTGACAGCACGTGGAGCTCTGTGTTTACACCCCATTATTACACACAGAGCTCCACGTCCTGCTGTGTCACCGACGATCGTGTGTGTCTGGCGGACATCGCGGCTGCCAGGCACTCGCATCAGCTCCCGAGCGATGCGCCGGGCACGTTGTTTCCCCGCTGCGCACCCCCAGCGGCGCGCGCGGGGAATAACAACAACAGGACGTCCACCCGGCACTTGAGAGCCACGCTGTGGGCGTCTTTCGTCCATAGCGTGGATCCCAAGTGGTTTAAAAAAAACGTTTTTTCTCTGATGTAGTAATACAGATGAGAAATAAAAGGTATTTTTGTATATTTTGGTCCTGCTATCACTTGGCTGTTCTTTGTGATTGAGCCTTGGTCGCGTCTTTGCCGCCACGCGTTGTGTATACGATAACAGGGCCCTCTTCTGCCGATCCGCACAGAGACGTTTTAGACTTGACATGTTTTGCGGCACAAAGTGTCTGAAGCGTTGAATGAAAACATTCCGCCAAGCCGCGGCGGTGGGGGAGAGCTGTTTGATTGACTGTTGGTCTGACCCATCTGTCAGCGTCTCACTCAATTCTTTTTATCCGCTAAGGTGATCGGAAACGATCCCTGGGAAATTTGATGAACACGCAGCCCGCAGACAGTACAAAAAAAGAAATGAAAAAAAAAAAAAAACAACCTGAACTTTCACCGCAAATAATAAAGCCAAAGTAAAGCGGCTTGGCTTTTCTGGGAAGCGTTTGTTCCCGTGCCTTCCGTCTTCCAAATAGGAAAAGAACATTTCAGCTTCTTTTGAATTCGGGAAAATAAAATTAGGGTTTTATATTAGATGCTGGCACTTTGTAAACGCGAGAGCGGAGCGCACAAAACATTTTTGTACATAACAAGAGGTGACATTTTAGTGGCACAAAATCCAGCTGAGGCTAAATAAAAAATTTCCTCCGTCGCCCCAAATGGTACGGGGAGGTTAATTGGCTTCTTATTAAGCTGGCCCTAGAGCAGAGCTTTTCAGAGTCTAATGGTCCGCGCGCCGATTTAAACTAAAAGCGTAATGGCTTTCAGCCACAGTTGTTTTGAACAGAGTCAGGAAATATTAAAACCTGTAAGTTTTTTTTTTTTTCTTGCTGCTTGTGTCCCCTTTGGAGAGATTTCCCTTTACTTCCTGTCCCAGTGACACAATGGGAAGTTAGAGGAAATCCTCTCTTATAGCTCAGGACACTCCAAACTTTCTAAAACAGTTTCCTGTCTTACAGACCTAGGCCCGGATTCAGATAGAGATACGACGGCGTATCTCCTGATCCGCCGTCGTATCTCTGAGTTCCGTCGGTCGGATCTATGCGCCTGATTCATAGAATCAGGTTCCGCATAGATCTCCCTAAGATCCGACAGGTGTAAGTGACTTACACCGTCGGATCTTAGGCTGCAATTCCAGGCCGGCCGCTAGGTGGCGTTTCGTTTTTTACACGCGACGAATATGCAAATGAGGATTTCCGCCGATTCAGAAACGAACGCCCGCCCGTCGCGTTTTTTTACGTCGCTTGCGTTCGGCTTTTTCCGGCGTATAGTTACCCCTGCTATGTGAGGGGTATTCTATGTTAAGTATGGCCGTTGTTCCCGGGCCGAGTTTTGAATTTTTACGTCGTTTGCGTAAGTCGATTCAGAAAAGAGCTGGACGCAAGTTACGCTCACGCCGAAACCAATGACGTCCTAGCGACGTCATTTGGAGCAATGCACGCTGGGAAAATTCGCAGGCGGCGCATGCGCTGTTCCATCGGCGCGGGGACGTGCCTGATTTAAATTGTAGACGCCCCCTAGTCGCGGAATTTGAATTCCGCTGGGGGATTTACGATACGCCGCCGCAAGTTTTGAGGTAAGTGCTTTCTGAATTAAGCACTTGCCTCAAAAACTTGCGCCGGCGGATCGTAAATCAGATAGGTTACGCGGATCTTTAGATCCGCGTAACCTATCTGAATCCGGCCCCTAAAGCGGAACGTCAATAATATTTTCATCTTTCCATCTATTAAATCTTCCCCCCTTGTTGTTTTAACTTTGGATAGTAAAACCTATTTTTTTCTCTGCCACCTTATACAGCCCACTTCCTGGTTCTTGTCTTGGCCTAGGCTTATGACATCATTCACATCTCTCTCTCTCTCTCTCTCTCTCCTGAGTTTACCAGGAAGGGAGGGTGGATGAGTCATAAGAGGGCCAATGAGAGCTGCAGAGTTGGAGGTGTGCCTCTGTGTGTCTGTGTAAACCCAGGAAGTGAACAGGCAGCAGCTTTAGCTGCCCACAGTTAAAATGGCTGCAGCCAGACTCAGTGGAGGGGGATTTATGCAGCATATTTGGCAAGTACAGAATCACAGTATATAATTTTTTACAAATTATGACTGCCGTTCTTCTTTAGAAGAGGGTTTGCCCCCCCCCCCCCCCCCCCAGTCATTGAAGTCGGACCAAAGTAGGAGCCTTGGGCCAAATCCTCAAAAGGGATACGCAGGCGGAACTGCTGTTCAGCCTGCGTATCCCTGTGCCTATCTTTGGAAACGATCCTCAGAATCAG
The DNA here is from genome assembly GCF_905171775.1 of Rana temporaria. Lineage (NCBI taxonomy): Eukaryota > Metazoa > Chordata > Amphibia > Anura > Ranidae > Rana > Rana temporaria. The sequence goes on from NC_053498.1 coordinate 134,435,584, forward strand.
TTTTCCAAAGATAGGCAGAAGATCCGACATCTGTAAGACACTTACACTGTCGGATCTTAGGATGCAGTACCGCATCCGCCGCTGGGGGCATTTCGCATTGAAATGCCGCTTTGCGTATGCAAATGAGGACTTACGGAGATCCACAAAGCTTTTTAGCTTTGTTTTTTCTGCGTAAGTTTACGTTTGCATACGTAAAATTAGGGCTGCTTTTACAAGGTGTAAACTGTTTACACCTTGTAAAAACAGACCTTTTTTTCGATCGCCGCGATTTTTTTTTAATTTTGAATTTTATTTTTCGACGCGTAACTTTTTTTTTACCCGACGCAACTTTATTGTCCCGTCGCAATCCACAAAGCCCGGCGTAACGTAATTTCGTGCGCTGCCCGTCGGGAAAATGACGTCACGAGCATGCGCAGTACGGCCGGCGCGGGAGCGCGCCTCATTTAAATTGTCATCGCCCCCTGGATAACAGGACCGCCTTGTGCCGGGAGAATTTAGGTTACACTGCGTGAAATTTCTAGGTACGCCGATTCAGAAACGTACATGCGCCCGGTGGATTTTTTTACGTCGTTTGCATAAGTGTTTTTCCAGCGTAACGTTACTCCTGCTATATGAGGCATAGCCAATGTTAAGTATGAACGTCGTTCCCGCGTCAAATTTTGTAATTTTTACGTCGTTTGCGTAAGTCGTTCGGGAATAGAGCTTTGCGTAAATTACATTCACGTTGAAAGCATTGACTATTTGCGACATGATTAGGAGCATGCGCACTTTGATACGTTCGCGGCCGGTGCATGCGCCGTTCGTGAGAAACGTCATTTACGTGGGGTCATGTTTTATTTACATAAAACACGCCCACCTCTTCACAATTTGAATTTGGCTCGCTTACGCCGGCAGATTTACAATACGCCGCTGCAACTTACGGAGCAAGTGCTTTGTTAATACTGCACTTGCTCGTCTAAGTTGCGGCGGCGTAGCGTAAATAACATACGCTACGCCCGCACAATTTTACGTCCCCCTACCTGAATCTAGCCCATTGTTTTTTAATGGAGGTCAGTGGGAAAAAGCCACTTACATTGGTGGTCAGTAGTAGGATGCTTCCCTTAGGCCCCGTACACACAAGAGGATCTATCCGCTGGAATTGATCTGCGGATCAGTTCCAGCGGATAGATCCGCTGGTGTGTACAACCCAGCGGATCTTTTTCCGCTGATTTTTTTTGGGCCGACCGATTTCCAGCAGATAAAAATTTCTTAGCATGCTAAGAAATCTATCCCCTGGAATCGGCTTCAGCGGATCGATCCGGTGGTCTGTACAGACTCACCGGATCGATCCGTCCGATTCCCTCCCTCGCATGCATCGTAATGATTCGACACATGCGTGGATATCCTTATATGACAGCGTCGCGCACGTCGCCACGTCATCATCGCGGCGACGGCGCGACACGTCATCGCGATGGGATTTCGGCGTGGATTACGATCCGATGGCGAGTACACTCCATCGGATCAAAATCCGCGGAAATCCTCGAGAGGATTTATCCGCGGATACGGTCCGGCGGACCGTATCCGCGGATCAATCCTCTCGTGTGTACCTGGCATTATAGACCACTAAAAAGATCATTGGTGTCATGCAGCTGGATATGTTATGACACCATGATGGCGGCCGTACCAAGGCCCTATTCTAGCATTGCTTGCAGCGGCTGGTCGGTGGCTGACCTCCCTGGGGGATTGAGGCCATCAGAGGCGCGCTCCTCAGCATACATCTGTATGGTTCATCAAAGCTTTTCAGAGCCAGGAAAGGCAGGCGGCTAATGAGAGGTTCAAAATAGCGCCAAAGTGTGCAAAACTCAGATTGCCGTAATCAGCTTCTTATTTCGCAGACACACATACGGTGAACGTCTTGACCCGGCATGTTTCATTCATGAATGGCCTGAAATAGCCGCCACGGGTTACCATGGTAACCCTGATATCACTATTCATACCCCTTCATTCACGAGAGATTGAAAATAAAGCCCACTAATCTCAGGCTACATCTGGGGAGCTGAAATGTATATTTTGTAATGGACAAATGGCTAACCTTTGAAACCCAACTGCAGACAGTTTTTCAAATTTTGGAGAAGAGTTACAATCCATGGGCCGGATTCAGGTAGAATTGCGCTTTTTTTACGGAGGCGCAGGGCAACGTTTTTGCCCTGTGCCCCCGCAATTTTTTTGCGCTGCCCTCAATTCACGGAGCAGAAGCTCCGTAAATTGCGCGGGGGCGCGCCGGCAAAATGCCCGTCACAAGAGCGCGCAATTTAAATGATCCCGTAGGGGGCGGGAATCATTTAAATTAAGCGCGTTCCCGCGCGCCGATCGTAGAGCGCATGCTCCGTCGGGAAACTTTCCTGACGTGCATTGCGGCAAATGACGTCGCAAGGACGTCATTTGCTTCAAAGTGAACGTGAATGGCGTCCAGCGCCATTCACGGATCACTTACGCAAACTACGTAAAATTCAAATTTTGCGACGCGGGAACGACGGGTATACGCAACATTGGCTGCCCCTGCTAATAGCAGGGGCAGCCTTACGCAAAAACCGCCGTACGGAAACGACGTAAATTGCGTACGCAGGGCTCGCGCAACGTTGTGAATCGGCGTTAGTATGCAATTTGCATACTATACGCTGAGCACAACGGGAACGCCACCTAGCGGCCATCGCAAGAATGCAGCCTAAGATATGCGGGCATAAGAGCCTTATGCCGCGCAGATCTCAGGCTGCAGTCGGCGTAACGAGGTTCCTGAATCAGGAGCACTCGTTACGCCGGGGCAAGTAAGCAATTGCGCTGTGTAACCTATGGTTACACAGGCGCAATTGCTTCTTGAATCCACCCCACATCTAGTTTTTATATATATCTGTGACCACATTGGAGTCATTTTTCCTCACTTCCTGTTCCCGTGACACTTGTACAAATATGGGTAAGTGGAGCAGTTGTCGCCAGGATAGGAAGTCACAAACAGCGCTAAAAATATTGACATAAGTTCTAGCCAGGGGCATTTTCTGAATGCAGTGATCCTGCATACAAGACCATAATGCCCTGTACACACGGATCGGTTCGTCTAAAGAAAACGGACCGATAGATTTTTTTCATCAGATATCCGATGAAGCTGACTTTTATCAGTCTTGCCTACACACCATCGTTTAAAAATCCGATCGTGTCCAACGCGGTGACTGCGTAGAGGGTTCTTCACTGTAAGAGCGGCCAGAATGTGGAATTCCCTTCCACAGGCGGTGCTCTTAGCGGGGGGGCATGGATAATAATAAAAAAAAACGATTAGATAAGCACCTGAATGACCACAACATACAGGGATATACAATGTAATACTGACATATAATTACACAACATAGGTTGGACTTGATGGACTTGTGTCTTTTTTCAACCTCACCTACTATGTAACTATGTACCGTATTTATCGGCGTATACCGCACACTTTTTTTGCCCTGAAAATCAGGGCAAAATCGCGGGTGCGCGATATACGCCGATACCCGCTTTCCCGCGCCGAGTTTGAATACTGCGCCGGCATATACCGAGCACAGTACACTCGTGTATAGTCGGGCAGGCTCGGCTCCTCTCGCGCTCACGTCCTGGACGTACAGGACGTAAGCGCGAGAGTAGCCAAGCCTGCCCGACTATACACGAGTGTAATGCGATCAGTATATGCCGGCGCAGTATTCAAACACGGCGCGGGAAAGCGAGGAGGACGCCGCAGGACGCCGGACCCGACGAAGAGGACACCCGAAGCCGCAGACGGACGCCGGACCCGACGAGGCCGCCGATGGACGCCGCGCAAGACGCCAAAACTGTAAGTACAAAAATCTTTTTTCCACAGGAATGTCGGGTCCACTTTAGGGGTGCGCGCTATACGCCGGAGCGCGCAATACCCCGATAAATACTTCCTCAGGGAATAAATAAAAAATATTCAAGTGGGGGGATGTCCACTTTACGACCCCCTTCCTGAATATATGGAGGAGGCAGAATAACAGAACCTTTATGGGAAGTCCGGAAGTGTCTGGTGTAAAGATCTCCTCCACTTTCACTTCACAAAGGTACAGAGGCTTCTCTCCTTGAAGAATGACGCAACTTCACAGCGTCCAGGACGAGTCTGGCGACATTCCTATAAGGGCCTTATGATGTCTTTGCTTGTAATATGGTGTTATAATTGAAGTTGCTTTGCCCACCACCCCCCGCTGAAATGACGGATACGCATATTCCCCCCTACATCCTACTTCCTGTCCAGTCACGCCAGGAACAGTTTTCTTGTGTGCGAATCCTGAAATAGCCGCCCTGTTACCATGGTAACCATGATATCACTATTCATATTCCTTTGCTCAGTTTGCAGATGATTCAAATTAAAAGTCCACTAACATAAATTAAAAGCTGGAGGCACCAAGCCAAAAAAAATCGTATTTTTATGCATGGTTTCCCAAAACTGTCAAATTCTTAAAGTAGAACTAAACTTCAATGGGTAGATTCAGGTAGGGGCGCGCTAATTTGCGGCGGCGTAGCCTAGCGTGTTTACACTACACTGCCTTAAGTAAGAGAGGCAAGTACATGATTCACAAAGTACTTGCCTCCTTAATTAGGGCGGCGTAGTGTAAACGCGGCGGGCATAAGGGCGCCTAATTGAAATGGGTTGGAGGGGGGCGTGTTTAATGGTAATGAGGCTTGACCTCACGTTTTTGACATTTTTTGGCTACTGCGCATGCGCCGGGCGCCTACATTTCCCAGTGCGCATTGCGGCTAAGTACGCCGTACGGGCCTATTGATTTCGACATGGACGTAAACGACGTAACTCCCGATTCGCGGACGACTTACGCAAACGACGTAAAAAATTCGAACCTCGCGGCGGGAACGGCAGCCATACTTTAACATTGTTATTCCACCTCATAGGTGGAATAACTTTAGGCCGCCTAAGGCCTTACGGAAACGGCGTACATCGACTGCGGCGGCCAGGCGTACGTTCGTGAATGGACGTACAAACTCATTTACATAATCTACGCCGATCGCAATGGAAGCGCCACCTAGCGGCCATCCGAAAAATTGCAATCTAAGATAGGACGGCGCAAGCCGCCGTATCTTAGATATGTTTAAGCGTATCTCTGTTTGAGCATACGCTTAAACATACGTCGGCGTAGATTCTGAGTTAGGCCGGCTTATCTACTGATAAGTCGGCCTAACTCTTACTGAATCTACCTACAAATGTTTTTTTCCCCACTTTTAAAAAGTATAATAGAGGGTTATAACCCTGAAAGCTGTTATAATCCTCAGCAAAATAGAAGAAAAGAGTAACCGCTCAGGTGTAGTAGAGGAACCTCCTCACTGGATCCAAAACCACGGGTGCTGGCAATGCAAATAATAATGCAGGAATACGAAAGAAGGTTTGGACAGCCGCACTCCAAAAAAAATTTCCTTTTATTGTAAAAACAAATCACAAAAATACATGCACAGCAAAAAAAAAACATGGAAACTGACGCGTTTCACACTGTAATTCAGTGCTTAATCATAGCTGATGATTAAGCACTGAGTTACAGTGTGAAACGCGTCAGCTTCCATCTGTTTTTTTTGCATGTATTTTTGTGATTTGTTTTTACAATAAAAGGAAAAATTTTTGGAGTTTGGCTGTCCAAACCTTCTTTCGTATTCCTGCATTATTATCCTCCCTTAGGCTAGTTTCACATCTGTGCGGTTGCCATTTGCTGCGGTTTCCGGCACATTTTGCATTTTATACCACACGTTTTCCATCCATTTTTTTTCTCCTTAGCAAACTGTGAATACCAAGGGCCAGATCCTCAAAAGAGATACGGCGGAGTAACTGCTGTTACTCCGTCGTATCCCTGGTCCTAACTATGGAACTGATCCACAGACTCAGTTTCCCATAGTTAGGACGAAGATCCGACATGTGTAATTGAATTACACTGTCGGATCTTAAGGATGCAATTCTAGGCAGGCCGCTAGGTGGCGAGGCCATTGCGGCCGGTGTAGAATATGCAAATGACCAGTTACGGCGATCCACGAACGCTCCGACGGGCCCGTCGCTAGAAATCTACGTCGTTTACGTCGAGTTCCGCCGCGTAAAACTAGGGCTAAGCCCTAGTTGTCTTAAGCCATGTTAAGTATGGCCGTCGTTCCCGCGTCGAATTTTAAATTCTACGTCATTTGCGTAAGACGTCCGTGAATGGCGCTGGACGCCATTTACGTTAACGTCTAAGCAAATGACGTCGGAGTGACGTCAGTTAGCGCAATGCATGTCGGGTAAGTTACCCGACGGAGCATGCGCAGTACGTCCGGCGCGGGAGCGCGCCTAATTTAAATGGGACTCGCCTATTTGAATAGGAACGCCTTGCGCCGGACGGATTTAAGTTACAGCGCCGCAAAGTTCCAGGTAAGTGCTTTGTGGATCGGCACCTAACTTGGGAATTTTGCGGTGGAGTAACTTAAATCCGAAAAGTTACGTTGCGCCGCGGCTTTGTGGATAACCCCCCCTGTTGTTAAGAAGTGGGAAATAACCTGTATAATATTTGGCCACATGCCCCCCTTTCTTGGCCTTCCGGGCTGCATGCTCAGATAAGGGTCTGGTATGGATTTTGGGGGGGCCCCATGCCATTTTTTTACATTTTGGTGTGGGGTTCCCCTTAAATATGGTATTAGACCTGAAGGGCCTGATATGGATTGGGGGGGGGACCCCTCACAGTTTTTTTTTAATAGTTTTTTTTAATGTTGCCATTCTTTGGCTTACATTCTGCTATCAGCCTCATTTGTCCCTCATTTTAGTCTGATCAATATAGTTGTATAAAAAATTCACCTTTTATCTATCAAAAAGTGTTTCTCAGCGCTAAACCTTTTATCTGATTTCTAAATTGCTACATTTAAAAATTCCAAACGCCAATATAAAAGAATAGTAGTGGTAAAAAAAGCATTTGTGGATTTAACTAATCTTGTTTTTTTTGTACTGTTCTCCTTTAAGGGGCGTGGCAAGGGGTGTGTCCTATGCCTGCATACTTTTGCTGATAGGTGTCCCTCATTCCCATCTCAAAAAGTTGGGAGGTATTCTATCAGTGCCCATCAATCCTTCCTATCAGTGCCTATCAGTGCAGCATATCAGTGCCGCCCATCAGTGCCACCTATCAGTGCCCATTAGTGTTGCCTATTAGTGTCCATCAGTGCTGCTTATTATTGACTATCAGTCAGTATTCTATTAGTGTCCATCAACGCCGTCGGATCTAAGGTGCATATTTACGCTGGCCGCTAGGTGGCGCTTCCGTCGATTACCGTGTCGTGTATGCAAATTAGCTAGATACGCCAATCCATAAACGTACGTCCGGCCGGCGCATTTTTTTACGTCGTTTCCGTAAGGCTTTTTCCGGCGTAAAGTTGCTATATGAGGCGTAGCCAATGTTAAGTATGGACGTCGGGCCAGCGTCAAATTTTTCGTTGTTTACGTCGTTTGCGTAAAACGTTTGCGAATATTGCTTTGCGTAGAATTACATTTACGTCGAAAGCATTGGCTTGTTGCGGGTTAATTTGGAGCATGCGCACTGGGATACCCCCACGGACGGCGCATGCGCCGTTCAAAAAAAAATGTCATTTACGTGGGGTGAAGACGTATTGACATAAAACACGCCCACAACTTAGTGATTTGAATTGCGCGCCCTTACGCCGACACATTTACACTACGCCGCCGTAACTTTCGGCGCAAATTCTTTGTGGATACGGGAAATACGCTGTAAGTTACGGCGGCGCAGTGTATCTGAGTAACACTACGCCGGACTTACAAATGCGCCGCGCTACGTGGATCTGGGCCACTATATCTAAAATAAAGTTTTGCTTTAGTTCTACTTTATTTCTATGGAAATAGGCAAAGCCTAGCATAAGCACAATAATGGCCGGTCTGTAGGGTCCATTCACTCCAGATGTGCCTGATTGTGTTGATCAACTTTGTACCCGCGAATATAAATTGTAAAAGCGATGTATTTTATTAGGGATGTTCACACCGGTACATTGCGCTGATATGTGCCGCCCTACGTTGAAAAAAGTAGAACGTGCCCTACTTTCTTTTCAGCACACCGCAGCGCGCATAAACACAAAAATCAAATCAGTCCTTTGCAAATTAGGCCTAATGATGATTAAAAAAAAAAAAAGTACTGCAGCGCGTTTTAAAATACAACACAGTGCAGCATGCGAATACAATTCAGCGCACTTGTGCTTACAGGCGCTGAACGCATGCCATACGCACGCCATACGGTCATCCCAGGACAGGTACGCCGGAGAACAAAAAGCGGTAATATATTACAAACCTGAACTTTTTACTCCAATCTAGCTGAAGAGGGGAGATTTTAATTCCGCGGCCGCGCGTTTGTCACCGCGGCGTGTTCCCTCGTCATTTAATAACACAGCTCATTAGACCCTTGACAATGGGAGAATCTGCTTGCAGCTCCCTCAGAACTAGAACACTAATGTAGCTATTTGTCTTCAAAGTGCTGACTGCAGGCGGAAAGCCACTTTACATACCCGCGACATGAACCTCGCCGACAGGCAGCGGGGTGAGGGAGTGACGTCTGATTTATTGGACGTCAACCCTTCCCCCAACTACGGTGATGTGCGCTTCTCAGCCCGCGCCGCGTACTTAACAGCAAATTTGACAAGCTATATTCCATGTGCACAGCGAGTTAGGCTGCTCTGTAGCAAAAACGCATATATGTTTTTGTAGCCAGATTCAGAGAGGTTTACGCCGGCGTATCAGTAAATACGCCGTCGTAACTCTGAATCTGCGCCGTCGTACATTTAAGTGTATTCTCAAATTGAGATACACTTAAATATAGCTAAGATACGACCTCCTACGCCGTCGTATCTTAGCTGACTATTTACGCCGGCCGCTAGGGGCGTGTACGCTGATTTACGCCTAGAATGCGTAAATCAGCGAGATACGCCTATTCACGAACGTACGCTTGCCCGTCGCAGTAAAGATACGCCGTTTACGTAAGGCATTTTCAGGCGTAAAGTTAGTCCAACAAAAAGCTGGCCTAGCCAACGTTAAGTATGGACGTCGGTCCCGCGTCGAATATTTAAATTTTTACGTTATTTGCGTAAGTTGTCCGTGAATGGGGCTGGGCGTAATTTACGTTCACGTCTAAACCAATAAGTCTTTGCGGGGTAATTTGGAGCATGCGCACTGGGATATGTCCACGGACGGCGCATGCGCTGTTCGTAAAAAACGTCAATCACGTCGGGTCACGATTCATTTGCATAAAACACGCCCACCTATTCACAATTTGAATTAGGCGCGCTTAGGCCGGCACATTTACGCTACGCCGCCGTAACTTAGGACGCAAGTGCTTTGTGAATACAGCACTTGCCTCTCTAACTTACGGCGGCGTAGCGTAAATACGATACGCTACGCCGGCTCAAACATACGCCGCCCTACGTGAATCTAGCTATTGGTGTGTGCGTTTTCTGGGTGCCTGACTCCCAGCATGCACCTGGGAAACATGGACATGTAACACATCAAAAACATGCTTACATTTTTTTTGCTTACACATATACAAACAAAAAATATCACAAATACCTATACAGAACAGAAAAAGGAAAATTTGAAAAAATGTAATAATAAGTAATAAAATTATTTTAACTGCTTATCACCCGGCATATTGTACAATGACTGTTGGGCTGGACCGCTTTTGTTCTCCTCCAATTCTCACGCATGTGCGCCCGTGGGGTCCCTCGGATCACCAATCGTGGTAAAGAGCTGATGATGTAGGCTCTTTACCATGTGATTAGCTGTGTCCAATCACAGCTGATTACATGTCAACAAATGCAGGTTATCGGCTTTCCTTTCCTCGCTGTCCTCGCTGTCAGTGGCTGACAGGGCCACTTATGCCGCGTACACACGTTCGGAATTTCCGACAAGAAAACCGTGCATTTTTTTCCAATGGAATGTTGGCTCAAACTTGTTTTGCATACACAGTCACACAAATGTTGCCGGAAATTGTGAACGTCAAGAACGCAGTGACGCACACTACAACGAGCCGAGAAAAATTAAAGCGGTAGTTCACCCACAATCCCATGATTTTACCATCGAGACAGGCATTGTAGCGCGAGCTACAGTATGCCTGTCCCGATTTTTTTAACCCCGTACTCACCTTGTAGTCGTCCATCGTAGATTCCGGCTCCCGCGGGGAATGGGCGTGCCTATGGAGAGGGAGGATGATTGACGGCCGGCCCTGGCACGTCACGCTCCCCGAAGACAGCCGGAGTAGGTCTCGGCTCTTCACGGCGCCTGCGCACAGGCTATGCGCACGCGTCGTGAAGACCAAGCCTATTTCGGCTATTTCCGGAGAAGCGTGACGCGCCAGAGCCGGCCGTCAATCATCCTCCGTCTCCAGAGGCACGCCCATTCCCCGGTATCTTCGATGGACGACTACAAGGTGAGTACGGGGGTAAAAAATTCGGGACAGGCATACTGTAGCTCGCGCTACAATGCCTGATTTTAAGGTAAGATAAAATTTTTTTTTTTTTTTCCCGTCGATAGGGTGAACCCCCGCTTTAAGTTCAATGATTTCGAGCATGCGTAGGTTTTTTGCATACAGACGATCGGAATTTCCGACAAAGAACTTTTCCCGTCGGAAAATTTGAGAACCAGCTCTCAAATTTTTGCTGTCGGAAATTCAGACAGAAAATGTCCGATGGAGCCTACACACGGTCGGAATTTCTGACCAAAAGCTCACATCAAACTTTTTCTTGACGGAAATTCCAGTCGTGTGTACGCGGCATAACACTGATAATCAGGGCACTGATCAATAATGCAGCCCCATCAGTGTCCGTTAGTGCTGCATCTCATTGTTCATCAGTGCCGCCTATCAATGTCCATCAGTGCCGCCTATCAATGTCCATCAGTGCTGCATCTAATGCTGCGTACACACGATCATTTTTCGGGTTGTAAAAAACAAAGTTTTTTTAAAATGTCATTTAAAATGATCTTGTGTGGGCTTCAGAGCATTTTTCGGGTTCTGAAAAACGACAAAAAAAAAAATTCGAACATGCTCTATTTTTTCACAACGTTTTAAACAATGTCGTTTTTCGGGTTGTAAAAAATGGGGTTGCACTGTGCTGTGATCCCCGTCGTTGGTTTGCCCCCCACCCGAATTTTCAAGCCCTGGCCGCCACTGGTGAGCCACAATATAATAAATGTTTTAAATGTTGGGTTTAATACCGCTTTAACCACTTAAGGACCGGACCAATATGCTGCTAAATGACCCAAGGGTTTTTTACAATTGGGCACTGCGTCGCTTTAACAGACAATTGCGCGGTCGTGCGACGTGGCTCCGAAACAAAATTGGCGTCCTTTTTTCCCCACAAATAGTGCTTTCTTTTGGTGGTATTTGATCACCTCTGTGGTTTTTATTTTTTGCGCTATAAACAAAAATAGAGCGACAATTTTGAAAAAAATGCAATATTTTTTACTTTTTGCTATAATAAATATCCCCCAAAAACATATATACATCTTATTTTTTTCCTCAGTTTAGGCCGATACGTATTCTTCTACCTATTTTTGGTAAAAAAAATCGCAATAAGCGTTTATCGATTGGTTTGCGCCAAATTTATAGCGTTTACAAAATAAGGGATAGTTTTATTATTTATTTAATTTTTACTACTAATGGCGGTGATCAGTGATTTTTTTCCGTGACTGCGACATTATGGCGGACACTTGGGACAATTTTGACACATTTTTGGGACCATTGTCATTTTCACAGCAAAAAATGCATTTAAATTGCATTGTTTATTGTGAAAATGACAGTTGCAGTTTGGGAGTTAACCACAGGGGTCGCTGTAGGGGTTAGGGTTCACCTAGTGTGTGTTTACAACTGTAGGGGGGTGTGACTGTAGGACTGACGTCATCGATCGAGTCTCCCTATAAAGGGGATCACTCGATCGATGCAGCCGCCACAGTGAAGCACGGGGAAGCCGTGTTTACATACGGCTCTCCCCGTTCTTCAGCTCCGGGGAACGATCGCGACTATAAACAAATAGCCGCGCCATCGTCCCGGATCGCTCCCCGCGGGAATCCGACCGCCGCATGTAGCGGGGGGGGCCCGATCGGACCCCCGACCCGCGGAAAGGCAGGGACGTACATGTACGCCCATCTGCCTGTACGTGCCATTCTGCCGTAGGGTGCCCACGTGTCCCGGATTGCCCGGGACTGTCCCTTAATTGGCATCTGTGTCCCTGTTCCCGGATGCCTTCATTCCGGGACAATACAATGTCCCGGAATGAAGCACTGGGTAAAGTCATTATGAATTCAGCAGAGTCTGAGCCGCGGTAGCGCTGTCTGC